>NW_022631136.1:3529937-3555692 GCF_010015895.1 Lontra canadensis | reverse complement strand
ATAAATGAAGCCTTAGAAAATGAAGAGAACGTCCATATTTGGGGGTGACAAGATTCGATACTGTTCAACATCAACTTTCCCCCACTGGATCTCATCCTGTATCTTTGGTAGAAAGTGATCAGTTGATTTGCAAATTCATATAAAAGTATAAATGGGAGAAAAGATGGCGGGGAACTAGGAGGAAGTGCCGTTTCAACCTGTACCCTAAAGTGAGCTGATTACCTACCAAAGACCTCTGATCACCCATGAAATCAGCCTGAGATTGGAATTATACATGTCTGGATCTCTAAAGGGGCAGAAGACACCAGTGGGCAGGTGAAGCAGAGTGGGAACATCAGAGTGATATCTGAAGATAAACAAAAGGGGGAGGGAGCCACCAGAAGCGACCCATTGGAAAGTAATACCCCAATATTAGAGTGCCCTGTGACTGGGGACCAGCATTAACTTGGAGTCTGGTTGAAAGCACTCAAAAAGAGCAAAGGATCATGGGGGGAAATTGTGGGAATCGGGGCTGTTAGGGACAGGGGCGTAAGTCCCCATACTCAGGACAGCCATGCCTGGCGCTGAGCCAGAGAGAGTGTGGCAAAGGAACAAGGTCTTGGTCCCTGACCTGCAAGCGCGCCTGAGAGCGCCTGGGTGGCAGCTTCCGTGAGGTGCTGGGAGCCTCGCCAGCCAGCTGGCAGAACCACAGCCTTTTTGCCCTTTCCACATGCATGCGGCACCGTGCTATCAGAGTCTGAGTCAAGCCCCACACCTCCCCCTGAGAAAGGTGCCTGTAGGCTCCAGCTGGCAGAACCGCAGCGTCTTGCACTCTCCATGCACACAGGCCACTGGACCAGAGTCTGAGTCACGCCCCACACCCTCCCCTGAGAGAGGTGTGCACAGGTTACAGCCCAGCACTCTTGGACCCAGAAAGTCTGAGAACTCCCAGCCAGGGCCAGCGAGAAAATCTCAGTGTGCTATCACTGCTTGGGACATCTCTGGTGGTCTGGAGCTGCCCAGACAGCCGCCACTGTCTGGTTTTGGGTACAAGCAGGTGTTCCTGTGTCCCCAGGGACCACCAATGGGAATGTGCTCTGCCAGCGGCCAAGGGGGAATTTATGTGCTCTGGAGAGCCCAGAGGGGAACAGACTGAGGCTTCTCTCTGAGAGGGAGGTCTGGGTGCAGTTTGCTTTCCTCTAAACCTACAAAAACCATCAAAAGCAGTCAAGGCGAGAGAAAACAAAGGAGCAAACAAACAAAAAACCTCCAGAGAACAAAAGCCTGAAAAAACCATTTTCCTCAGAGCCCATCCTCTTGAGGGGGGTGGGAGGACTTAACTCAGGGAACATCATTGACTGAAAACCCATGTGGCAGGCCCCTCTCCCAGAACACAAACCAGGAAAGAAAAAAAAAAAAAAAAAAGACAAGAGAACAACCACCACTACTTCATAGGACAACTTTTATTTTTAACTCAATCCTATTATTCTGGTTCCTTTTCTTTTTATATAGATAATTTTTTTAACCTATTTATCATCACAGTGAGATGTCCAGTACATGCAATTCCATAATAACCTTCTAACCTGAACTTTTTGATACATATACCTGTGTTTTTCTTTTGCATTTCTATTTTTTAATTTTTTTTAAATTTTAGTTTAGTTTAGTCTAGTTTATTCCTTTTTTATTTTTATTTTCTAATATTCATATAGAGTTAAATTTCAAAGTAATCCCCTTTCCCCAATCAATGCTACCTCTATAGGTAAACCAATTTTAAATCCCCCTTTATCTTAGGAAAGTTGAGTCCTTTAACAAAGATATCAAGATACATCCAGGAAGAATCAAAACAACCTTCCTCGCCCACACTGAGAATTTATAACCACTCTCCCATCTTTTTCTTCCGCCAGTGTTTCTGTGTTTTTGTGCTTGTCCTGATAGTATATAAATCTTATACTTGGGGTTCTTTTTGACGAGGTTCTTTTTCTGTTTTGTATATATATATATTTTTTTTTTTTCTCTTGTCATCTACTTTTATCAGTCTTTTTGTTTGTCTGTTTTTGTTTGTATACTTCACAAATCTTACTTTGGGGCCCATTTGCGCTGGGCCTTCTCTTTTATTTTAACTTTCTTTTTTTTCCCTGTATCTCTCTCTCTTTTTTCTTTTTTTCTCTCTTTCTTTTTTCTTTAGTTTGGGTGGGGACTCTTGAGTGCTCAGAAGCATTCCAGGGTGAACCTTGCCTGAACCACGGTTGATACGTTCAGCTACATCCGTTCAGCCATCTCTCACCAAAATCACTAGGAGGAGGAATACCCACCAGAAGAAAAATTCAGAGCCTGGGCCTTCTGCAACAGAGCTAATGGCTACCGACATAGACAATATATCGGAAAGGGAATTCAGGCTAACAATTATCCAGGTAATAGCTAAGTTGGAGAAAGCCATTGATGAAAAAATGGAATTGATTAGGGCAGAACTGAAAGCCACCAGGGATGATGTTCACAATGTTCTCAATGAGTTCCAATCTAATCTAAATTCTTTAAAAGCTAGGGTAACTGAGACAGAAGATAGAATAAGTGATCTGGAGGACAAATAGATAGAGAGAAAGGATCAGGAGGAAGCCTGGAACAAACAGCTTAGAAGCCATGATAACAGAATCAAGGAAATAAATGATGAAACGTTCCAATGTCAGAATTATTGGAATCCCTGAAGGAGAGGAGAAAGAAAGAAGACTAGAAGATATAGTTGAACAAATTCTCCATGAAAATTTTCCCAATATCATGAATGGAGCCATTGTTCATATTCTAGAGGCAGCATGGTCTCCCCCTATGATTATAGAATCTCAAAAGTCCTCAGGACACCTGATGGTAAGAATGAGGAATAATAATTGTAGACAGGATTTCTGGAAAGCAGCTAGAACAAAGAAGCTCCTTACATACAGAGGAAAGCCCATCAGAATAACATCAGACCTGTCCACAGAAACCTGGCAAGCCAGAAAAGGCTGGCAAGATATATTCAGGGCACTAAAGGAGAAGAATGTGCAGCCATGAATACTTTATACAGCATGACTGACATTCAAAATGGATGGAGAGATAAAAAGTTTCCAAGACCAGAATGCTTAAAAGAGTATGCGACCACCAAGCTGACACTGCAGGAAATATTAAGGGGGGTTCTATGAAAGAGGCAAAATCCTAAGAATAATATTGAACAGAAATATGGAGACAATCTAGAGAAAGAAAGACTTCAAAGGTAACACGATGTCAATAAAAACGTATCTATCAATAATCACTCTCAATGTGAATGGCCTAAATGCACCCATAAAATGACACAGGTTTGCAGATGGGATAAAACGACAGGACTCATCCATAGGTTGTCTACAAGAGACCCATTTCAAACCTAAGGATACACCCAGACTGAAAGTGAAGGGATGGAGAAGCATCTTTCATGCCAATGGGCCTCAAAAGAAGGCCGGGGTAGTGATTCTCATATCAGATAAACTAGATTTTAAACTAAAGACTGCTAGTCAGAGATACAGAAGAACACTACATCATTCTTAAAGGGACCATCCACCAAGATGATCTAACAATTGTAAATATCTCTGTCCCCAATATGGGAGCAGCCAATTACATAAGAAAACTGTTAATCAAGATCAAGAGTCATATTGATATGAATACATTAATAGTAGGAGATCTTAACACATCTCTCTTAGAAATAGACAGATCATCGAAGCAGAATATCAATAAAGAAACAAGAGCATTGAGTGACACATTGGGCCAGAAGGATATCATAGATATATACAGAACATTCCACCCTAAAACAACAGAATACTCATTCTTCCCAAGTGCACATGGAGTTTTCTCCAGAATAGACCATATACTGGGTCACAAATCAGGACTCAACTGAAACCAAAAGACTGAGATTATTCCCTGCATATTCTCAGATCACAATGTTTTGAAACTGGAGCTCAATCATAAGGAAAAGTTCGTAAGGAACTCAAACACCTGGAAGCTAAAGACCACCATGCTTAAGAATGCTTGGAACAACCAGGAGATCAAAGAAGAACTGAAACAATTCATGAAAACCAATGAGAATGAAGACACTTTGGTCCAAAACCTATTGGATACAGCAAAGGCACTCCTAAGGGGGAAAGACATAGCCATCCAAGCCTCCCTCAAAAAAATGAAAAATCCAGAATACACCAAATGTCTCTACACCTTAATGAACTGGAGAATCATCAACAAATCAAACCAACTCCACACATAAGAAGGGAAATAATCAAGATTAGAGCAGAGATCAATGAGGTAGAAACCAGAGATACAGTAGAATGTATCAATGAAACTAGAAGCTGTTTTTTTTTAAAGAATCAATAAGATCGATAAACCATTGGCCACATTAATCCAAAAGAGAAGAGAGAAAGCCCAAATTAATAAAATTATGAATGAAAAGGGAGAGATCACAACTAACACCAAGGAAGTAGAAACAATCATCAGAAGTTATTATCAACAGTTATATGCCAATAAGCTAAGGGACCTAGATGAAATGGATGCATTTCGGGAAAACTATAAACTCCCAAAATTGAACCAGGAAGAAATTGACAACCTGAATAGACTGATATCTAGTAACGAGATTGAAGCAGTGATCAAAGAACTCCCAAAAAACAAGAGTCCAGGACCTGACGGATTCTCTGGGGAATTCTACCAGACTTTCAAAGAAGAAATAACACCTATTCTCCTGAAGCTGTTTCAAAAAATTGAAGCAGAAGGAAAACTTCCAGACTTTTTCTATGAAGCCAGCATTACGCTGATCCCCAAACCAGCAAAGACCCTACCAAAAAGGAGAATCTCAGACCAATATCACTGATGAATATGGATGCTAAGATTCTCAACAAAATCCTAGCAAACAGGATCCAACAGCACATTTAAAAAGATTATCCACCATGACCAGGTGGAATTCATTCCTGGGTTACAAGGATGGTTCAACATTCGCAAATCAATCAGTGTGATAGAAAAAATTAATAAGAGAAGAGAGAAGAACCACATGGTCCTCTCAATTGATGCAGAAAAAGCGTTTGACAAAATCCAGCATCCATTCCTGATTAAAACGCTTCAAAGTATAGGGATAGAGGGAACATTCCTGAACTTCATAAAATCTATCTATGAAAGACCCACAGCAAATATCATCCTCAATGGGAAAAAGCTTACAGCCTTCCTGTTGAGATCAGGAACACGACAAGGATGCCCACTCTCACCACTTTTGTTCAACATAGTATTAGAAGTCCTAGCAACAGCAGTCAGACAACAAAGAGAAATAAAAGGTATCCATATTGGCAATGAAGAAGTCAAACTCTCTCTCTTTGCAGATGACATGATTCTTTATATGGAAAACCCAACAGACTCCACCCCCAAACTACTAGAACTCATACAGCAATTCAGTAACATGGCAGGATACAAAGTCAATATACAGAAATCAGTGGCTTTCTTATACACTAACAATGAAAATACAGAAAGGGTAATTAGAGAATCGATTCCATTTACTATAGCATCAAGAGCCATAAGATACCTGGGAATAAACTTAACTAAAGAGGTAAAGGATCTGTACTTGAGGAACTACAGAACACTCATGAAAGAAATTGAAGAAGACACAAAGAGATGAAAGACCATTCCATGCTCTTGGATCGGAAGAATAAACATTGTTAAAATGTCTATACTGCCTAGAGCAATCTATACTTTTAATGGCATTCCGATCAAAATTCCACTGGTATTTTTCAGAGCTGGAGCAAATAATCCAAAAATTTGTATGGAATCAAAAGAGAGCCTGAATCACTAAGGAAATGTTGAAAAACAAAAATAAAACTGGGGGCATCACATTACCTGATTTCAAGCTTTCCTACAAAGCTGTGATCACCAAGACAGCATGATACTGGCATAAAAACATACACATAGACCAGTGGAATAGAGTAGAGGGCCCAGATATAGACCCTCAACTCTTGGTCAAATAATCTTCGACAAAGCAGGAAAAATATACAGGGGAAAAAAGACGGTCTCTTCAATAAATGGTGCTGGGAAAATTGGACCGCTATATGTAGAAAAATGAAACTCGACCATTCTCTTACACCATACACAAAGATAAACTCAAAATGGATAAAAGACCTCAACGTGAGACAGGAATCCCTCAGAATCCTAGAGGAGAACATAGGCAGTAATCTTGTCGATACCAGCCACAGCAACTTCTTTCAAGATATGTCTCCAAAGGCAAAGGAAACAAAAGCGAAAATGAACTTTTGGGACTTCTTCAAGATCAAAAGCTTCTGCACAGCAAAGGAAACAGTCAACAAAACAAAGAGGCAACCCACGGAATGGGAGAAGATATTTGCAAATGACAGTACAGACAAAAGGTTGATATCCAGGATCTATAAAGAACTCCTCAAGCTCAACACACACAAAACAGACAATCATATTAAAAAATGGGCAGAAGATATGAACAGACACTTCTCCAATGAAGACATACAAATGGCTATCAGACACATGAAAAAATGTTCATCATCACTAGCCATCAGGGAGATTCAAATTAAAACCACATTGAGATACCACCTTACACCAGTCAGAATGGCCAAAATCAGCAAGACAGGAAACAACATGTGTTGGAGGGGATGTGGAGAAAGGGGAACCCTCTTCCACTGTTGGTGGGAATGCAAGTTGGTGTAGCCACTTTGGAGTACAGTGTGGAGATTCCTCAAGAAATTAACAATAGAGCTTCCCTATGACCCTGCAATTGCACTACTGGGTATTTACCCCAAAGACACAGATGTAGTGAAAATAAGGGCCATCTGTACCCCAATGTTTATAGCAGCAATGGCCACGGTCGCCAAACTGTGGAAAGAACCAAGATGCCCTTCAACGGACGAATGGATAAGGAAGATGTGGTCCACATACACTATCGGGTATTATGCCTCCATCAGAAAGGATGAATACCCAACTTTTGTAGCAACATGGACAGGACTGGAAGAGATTATGCTTAGTGAAATAAGTCAAGCAGAGAGAGTGAATTATCATGTGGTTTCACTTATTTGTGGAGCATAACAAATAGCAGGGAGGGCAAGTGGAGTTAGAGAGGCGAAGGGATTTGAGGGAAATTGGAAGGGGAGGTGAACCATGAGAGACTATGGACTCTGAAAAACAATCTGAGGGTTTTGAAGAGGTGGGGGGTGGGAGGTTGGGGGAATCAGGTGGTGTGTATTAGAGAGGGCAGGGATTGCATGAAGCACTGGGTATGGTGCAAAAACAATGAATACTGTTACGCTGAAAAGAAATAAAAAATTAAAACAAACAAACAAACAAACAAACAAAAAACCCCTCCAGGAATCCATAAGAGATATGAGGACTGGGGTGGAACTGCCCTTCTCACAGGATGAAGGATGGAGACCTTGAACTCTGGGGCTGATAGCTGAGTGCTCTCCTTTACCACCACTTTCTCTCATTCCATGGCCAATTATTCAGCAAGTCTTTTTGGTACAAGACGCACTCTGAATCCAACCATTTCTCACCCTTTCATTGCTGCTAACCTGGACTGAGCTCCTATCAGTTTTCACTTGGACACCAGCAAGAATCTCGTCACCTTCCAGATTCCAAGCTCCGATGTCCCTATCCCACTCCTAACTACTCTCCACACCAGAGTCAGTCAGAGAACCCTTTACCATGTGGAGAAAGAAAGGATTGTTACTGGCTTATGGTCTGTCTTCCCTCCTCAAAGGTAAGCCCCATGAAGTCAAGTTCTTCTATTTCTGTTCATTGTTGTATTCACAGAGACCAGGCAGGGCTATACTTTGTGCAGTTAGAACTAAATAAATATTCTTTAATTAATTACACAATCAGTTCTGGAACTGTACACTAGACAACTAGCATAAAGAATAAAGTATCTGCATGACCCAATCCATTCTGGGATTGTGGTAAATGACTTATTCAGCTTCACATTTGTCAGGTGACCCTCATGGCTTTTTAAGCAGTTTTTGAGAAGGTCAAGTTAGCAGCTTCACTCAAGAAGAAAAAGTGACCTTTAAATTGGAAAACCTGAGCTTTCTGAAATCTAATAACAAGAGAAAAAATCTTCCCTGGGAGGGAAACTTAATAGTCAATTATTTGATTAAGGTGCATCCAAAACTAGCAAAACATACTCATTTGTATTGTTCTCACGTTACCACAGCAAAATGAATGTGGCGGAGAGTTTCTAAGATCATAAAAATTTTGCATTGTGTTGAAAACTATTTTTTGTCTAGATTTTTAGAAGCTGTCTTCGCCCTTATTATTTGTGTTTTCCTAATGCACTTGAGTGGCACGAGGGGTTCTTTACTACACAAAGTTTTGTCAGCATTCTGGGCAGGCTACAGATCAAGATTTCCAGAACCTTTACTATGTTACTATTTCTGCTCTCCCAGCCCTGCTCTCCCACCTAATTTAGAGCAATGCTTTCTCTAGCACCAGTGGAAACGTGTTGAAAGGTTAAGGAGAGCATGTGAAACCTAACTGTAATTTCGCACTAGCATTTTGCAACATATTTAGAGATGCTTAAGAATAGTTCATGTCTTCTTTCTATACGGTGATCACAGTCTTGTCTCTTCTGATGTCGTGAAATTAATTTGGCAGAAACAAGGGAGCTGGTTGATACTTTTTGTGTTCATATTGATTGAAGAGTAAACAGCGGCTGGATTTCTCTCAGAATTTCTTCATTTTTCCAACTGTGGAGGAAGAAGAAGGGAAGACAATTGCTGTATTTCTGAATTTGTATTAATCTCTTTAATCCAAATACACAGATCAATGACTGTGAATATGTTTGTCTTGGAGAGCAGGTGATCATTCTGCTCATCAGCTTGTTGACTTGTTCTACTAATTAATTCTAATTTTTCTAATTAATTTTACTAAGTAGTAATAGACTAATAGACTTTTTCTACTAATTAATTCTCCTAACCTACTAGATTGTTCTGCTAATCAGCTTGCACCCTTTGTGTGACACATCTGTTCCTGTGACAGATATGAGTTTCTATATCCCATCAATTCTATCTTCATATACTGCCTTTCACAGTCTCATAAGAATCATCAGGAAATTTTCAAAAAAGAATTTCAGAAAGGCCTATCATCACGTAGCTTAATTTTTCCACTTGGTAATGTACTAAAAATAGTTGTAACACTCGATATCTGTGAGTACTTAATACTGTTAGTTATTTTTTGAAGCCTTACTTTTCCTGCTCCTAAAGCTCAAACATGGGAAAGTCCCCTCTGTGGCATATCAAATATATTATAAAGATATAAAGACATATTTGTTTCAAAGTAATAGTTTTCTTCTTTTTCTTATAATTCTATTTTGATATTAGCTATTTTAAAACACTAATCCTTGAGCTCACATTCTGAAATTTCAGAATTTCATTCTGCATGTACGGATGGACATTCCTAATGGGAATTCCTTTAAAACAAGACAATAGAATTATCAGCAAACAAAAGTCTGCAATTAAATCAACTAGCACCGTGGGTCTGAGGCATCATGTGCAGATCAGCCACTGAACAAGAACACCAGGCTTCAGGTGACATTCACCCAGCAGATGATCATGCAAGAGATGGAGATATTAAGGCCTATGGGTGCTAATGTACGGCCTTTAGAAATGCAGTTAAATGCATGCATCACTTTTTTTTAAATATGAGAATTACATGGAGCCACATAAATGGGAAGCAACTTTTTTTCATTTATTATTTTGCTCATCAAAAAGCTTGAAGAAAGTAAAGTCCCTTTTTAAAATTCCTCCATAAATGGAAACCATTCTCATCTGTGGGATGATATTTAAGCTTCACATCACCTAGGTAAATGCTTCTTACTTCCCTTTTATGAGTTTCAGTATGCTTCCCTGACATTGATGGGCCAGGAAATAGACTTCCTGTTGGCTAATTTAACATCTGTAGATTGTGTTCCTTAGAAGCATAAAATATGAATACCTTAGATGTCCTAAAATTCCTTATGCTGGTTCAGAAAGCTTGGCCTACCTCTGAGACCTGTCTCCCAGCCAGGAACACACGGAGTGAATTTGGAACTGAATGAGTGAAATAGAGTGACCGTGTGCATGTGACAATTCCCAGGGACGAGCTCCCTAATAATTTACTGCTCTTCTTCTAGAATTAAGGACATTTCACATGTAAAGCATTCCTCCCTTCTTGTGCTTTAATCTTCCTGAATCAGTGTAGATTTATGAAGCACTATAAATGAGCACTTAGGAAAGTCTGTGTGTGCATGGGAGCTCACAAGTTCTTAAGAGAAGTAAAATGAACAGAATATTCCAGAAAGTTGATAATCTGATAGAAGTCATAAAATTTATATGCTAAACCACCATCAAAAAGTTCTATTTAAGCAAGTACATCCTATCAAGGTACAAGTGCCTGAGTGTACTCAGGGTAAAGGAACATTCAAAGTGGAATAAAATTACTCAAATCAGCCTTCTTAGAGAGATCCATTCTTAAGCCAAGCATGAGAAGAAAGTGACCA
This sequence comes from Lontra canadensis, assembly GCF_010015895.1. Taxonomy (NCBI): domain Eukaryota; kingdom Metazoa; phylum Chordata; class Mammalia; order Carnivora; family Mustelidae; genus Lontra; species Lontra canadensis. The sequence continues at coordinate 3,545,200 of NW_022631136.1, read as the reverse complement.
GCAGATACTGGGGAAGGAAACTGACTACCTTCCAGTCAGCACTGATTTCACAAGGTAAAACACCTCATGAAATGGCCTTGTGGCTTCATTTATTTTGCCTTTTAATAATCATCACATTTGGTTTCTTTTGTTTATTTAATTAGTAAACTGCCATCTCCATTAAAACTAATTTTTTTTACACAAAACCATCATTATTTGTATAAGATTGCATTCTGAGAAATTAACATTGCCTATAGCAGGACTGGCCAATCAGTAGGCCTTGGTCAAACTGTCTAATAACAAGTAGACATGGAAACAATTAAGTCATAAACAAGGTTCACTTTATCAGGAAAAATTGCCCTCACATTGCAGAAATGTCATTATTGCCCCAATTTGCACTCATGAATGAAACCTTGTTCACCAGTTCAGATATATTAATGCTTCCTCCTCCCTGAGGAATTTGCGTAAACTGGCTGAAGTTTCTTCATGTCGATACAAGTTGTTTTTGTCATAGAAGTGAACTCAGAGAAACATCAGTGAACCCCTCATTAAAATTTAAAAGAAATCAGAAATCACATTGCTGGGGCCTGTCATTCCCAGTGAATCCCCAACAACACAGAAACATCCCAGTTATGACAGAGACACCAGCAGACAAACTGGGTTTAGAGAAGCCTGGTGACCAGCAACAGCAAGCAGGCCTGCAGACTTGGGAATCCTCCTTTCTGGTAGGAGAACAAAGAAAACAATAGTCATAATATTTCTGAATTAACAATTGCTATCAGATTCACATCCAGCTCTTGAGTTACTGAGAAGTGTTAATAAAACCTATTTTTGTTTTTTAAAGATATGGATGTTATACACTGAGAGAGAACCCATTCTTTTTTTTTACCTGGGACTTGAAACTTTCCCGTTTGATGTGATACAGCAGAGGTAAGCACAGGGTCCTCTCTGGACCTGAATGGTCACTTGGTATTCACAGAGGTGCTGACAATTGAACTGAGTTTTTGAAGGAGTAAGACTTAGAGAAAGGTGTAGGTGAGGTTATCCAGACAAAAGAAACATCATGAGTGACACATATATTTTAAGCAGGGTATTGACTTGAACTGGTTGAGTTATAAATGATTTGCTTTGATGGCAGTGGTGGGTGTTTAAGAGGTAAGGCAGAGAAATTAAGATGAATGTTTACAAACTGATTATATCTGTATAAATAGCACCAAAATGAAGAGAATACTAGAATACGGCCCATATCTCCTAATTACCTCTCATGTTCCCTTCCACTCACTGATGCATGGAAAGATGACCACAGTCCTGACTTCTAAAATACCTGCCTTTTTTTTTTTTTTTTTGCACTGTATGTGAATGAGATAAACAGTGTACCTTTTGTTTGGGTCCTTTTTCATTCAGTTTCATTACCTTTATGGGTTTCAGCTATGTTGTTACATACTTTAGATATTTCATCTAACTGCCATGTAATTGGTGTGATTATAGTACTCTTTATTTAGCACTTTTATTGCTGAAAGCTTTTTAATTAGACTCTAAGGTTTTGAGGACTTCAAATAGTGCTATTGCTATGGTGACTGGGTGACTCAGTTGGTTAAGTGTCCAACTCTTGATTTCAGCTTAGGTCATGATCTCGGGTTTTGGCTGTCTCCCCACTCACGGGGCATCTGCTTGAGATTTTCTCTCTCTCCTCTCCCTCTGCCACCACCCCCTACTTGTACACTCTTGCTCTCTCTCTCTCTCAAATAAATAAACCTTTAAAAAAGCAAAAACAAATACTGTTATTACAGTGCACATTCTAGTATATATTTTGGGGTGGAAATTTGTGTGTATTTCCTTCAGGCATAACTATAGGAGTAGAAATCCAGGAGCATTTGAAATGCATTTTGGGTTTTAGTAGAGATTGCAAAAACATATTTTCAAAGAAGTACCAGCTTACACTGTCTTCATCAATAAAAAAGTTACCATTCTCTATATTTTATCTAAAATGTGGTATTTTTTCATTATTATTGAGCTTCACATATCTGGTGGATTTATGGTTAGTACACCATGGTGGCTTTAACTGACATTTATCAAATGATCCAAAAAAAAAAAAGAAAAAAGAAAGAAAGAAAGAAAGAAAAAACTCTACTCTTTTTGTTTTGTGTGGTTATACATAGTCTCTTGTACGTTCTCCTTATACATGTTTTCTCAGGTAATGGGAATGAACATACATCTCCACTTTATCCATTGGCTTTTTACTCTCTTAATAATTGATAAACAAAAGTTCTTACTATAATCCCTGAATGGTTAACAGATTTGAATCCAATACAGAAATATTGATCTTCTCTAGTGTCATCAAAGTGCAACTTTGGTTTCCGAAAATTGCATTTCRTGCATGTATGACATATATTTAAAATACATGGTGTTAGACCTTGGAGTTCACTATGTTGTCCTAACGTGTCTGGGTGCACAGTTTAGGAACTACAGAGACAGTTTGAATTCATCTTTCTTCTGTCTACTTTAGCCAGTGTTACGTTGAAGGTGTTTGCCAATAAATCAATTGGCATATGATCTTCTCTTCAGACCTGTCGTCATATTCCCTATTTCATCTTGATAGTTTGTTATTTTTCCTTTGCATCTTTTATTTTTCTTGAACAAATGATTAAGGGACATATTTATTCCGCACATTGTACTATTTAAAAAGTAAGGTTTGGTTTAAATTTCATATTATACCTTTGTTTTTTATTTAATTTTTTATGTTATATTGCTTTATTAATTGATCAGTAGTACAATTGGTCATTGATGCAGAATATATTTTAAACTTCTGTTTCTAGGCATAAACACTGAAAAAAAATACTCAGCCTTTTATTTGTATGTATTTTATTATGTTCAATTAGCCAACATATGAGACATGATTAGTTTTGAATACAATGTTCAGTGATTCATTAGTTACCTATAACATGAGTCCTCAATGCCCCATGTGAATTTCAAAATTAGGACAAAAAAATTTAAAATTCTTACTTTAAGCAATCATAAGTGGATTTAGTTATCCTAGTATTTCTTACCATTTATTTTTCATTTTTGAAATGTGTTTTTTGTGTTTTTCATTTTTGAAAATTTTGAGATTCAAATTTTGAGATTTGAAAAATGTGTTTTTCATTTTTGAAATGAGTTTTTATTAACTCCTTCCTATTTATTCTCACCTCTTTTGAGATTTTCATTTTAAAATAGTAAATAGCACTATTTAAAAATAGTAAATAAGGGGAGCCTGGGTGGCTCCAGTGGGTTAAGCCCCTGCCTTCAGCTCAGGTCATGGTCTCAGGGTCCTGAGATCGAGCCACACATCAGGCTCTCCACTCAGTGGGGTGCCTGCTTCTTCCTCTCACTCTGCCTACCTCTCTGCCTACTTGTGATCTCTCTCTGTCAAATAAAAAAAAAATTAAAAATCTTAAAAAAATAAAATAGTAAATAATTACTTTTATCTGCTTTATGTGTGTGACCCTAAGTCAGATTTTCATTGTATGTAAGGTATACTTTGCGCTTCCCTCTGTGATAACTTCACTCAGTGTTTGACCTCTATGTTGGGTTATTCATTTGGTATGAGATTAGTTGTCTGAAAGCCTTAAGAATGCAAGAGAAATTTGGATAATTTTTGTACCTCAACAAAGTATTGGAATAAAGATGTTCATAGTGATTAAAATATATATATTCTTGGAATGTTAGCAGTAAGACCTTCTTACATTCTTACTATAGCAGTTTGTCTTCTCTTTGTATCCATGTTCCTCTCTTCTGGTGTCACTGTTGTTACAGGTTGTTACAATTTTCTTGATTGTTTTTGAACACAAACTTTTGAACTTTTGGCTTTGTGAATTTACTGTTTATTTCCTACATCATTGATTCCTTACTGAGTTATTTCCCTTCTTCTCCATCCTTGTCATTTAATTTGTTCATCTCTAGCTTTATAAGATGAACATTTAGATCCTTAATCTTGGGCCTTTCCTATTTTCTATCGTAAGAATGTAAAACGATGTTTTTCTCCTTAAGCATAATAAATGCCTTCTGTGACTATTGGTATGTAATATGTTCATTATAATTTATTTAAAATCATTTGTAATTTTCTAAATTGACCCATGGACTCTTCTATTTTGACCTATGTGTTATTAAAAAGCAAGTTGTTGTTGTTATTTTTAGATACTTAGGACTTTCCCAGGTATCTAATTTTACTGATTCTAATTTACTTCTGTTTGTGTCAGAGGACATAGTCTAAAAGAGTGTTCTCCTTTGAAATTGAAGGACATTAGTTTTTTGGCCCAGCTGAGCATCTACATTGGTAAACATTTGATGTGTTCTGGAGAAGAAGTTGTATTGTCTAGGTACTGGATGTAGTTTTTTAGGAATATCACTTGGGATAGAGTAATCAATAGTGATATTCAGGTCTTCTGTGTCTCTCTTGATATTTGGTAGTTGGTCTGTCAATTACTGAGTGGTGTTAAAGATCACAATTATGATTATGAACTTGCCTGGTAGTTTTGCCAACTCATACCTCAACTATTTTGCAGTTCCATTATTTCCATTATTTGGGGAATACATAGTTATCAATGTTAATTTTTCTGATATACTGAGCCTGTCATCATTATGAATTGTCACTTCTGCCCTCTGGTAATATTCCTTGTCTCACTCTCTATTTGTTCTTGTATTTAAACAATTACTCAGGTCACTCTAGCTTTATTATGATTCAAGATGCATAGTACATAATTTTACTTCCTTTTAGTTTCAGTATCTTTGTGTTTTTCGATTTAACATGTATCTTTAGTAAAAGCATATACTTGAGTTTAGATTTTTCACCTAGCCTAAAAATTTCAGTGTTCTGAGAATTTAATCTGCTTACTTGTACTGCACTGATTTAAATGTTTTAATTTTTATTTTATGGTTTTTATTAATAGACCACATTTTTAGAGGAGGGTTGTTTTTGTTTTTGTTTTGTTTGACATTTTATTTATTTATTCATTTGAAAAAGAGTTGGGGAGGGCCCAAGACAGAGGAGGAGGGAGAGAGGGAATCAAAGCAGACTCCACGCCCATGCACAGTCTGATGTGCATCTCAGTCTCACAACTCTGAGACCTTAAGCTGAATCAATATCAAGAATCGGAATCTTAACAAACTGAGCCACCCAGGCGCCGCTAGAGCAGTTTTAATTTCACTGAAAAAGGAGCTGGAAGTACAGAGAGTCCCTATATACCATTCACCCCTCCGTGTATGTCATTTCCTACTATTAGTATTCTGCATTAGGGTGGAATGTTCTGTCTATATCTATGAGGTCCATCTGGTCCAATGTGCCATTCAATGCTCTTGTTTCTTTATTGATTTTCTGCTTCGATGATCTATTTCTGAGAGAGGTGTGTTAAGATCTCCTACTATTAATGTATTCATATCAATATGACTCTTGATCTTGATTAACAGTTTTCTTGTGTAATTGGCTGCTTCATATTGGGGGCATAGATATTTACAATTGTTAGATCATCTTGGAGGATAGTCCCTTTAAGAATGATGTAGTGTCCTTCTGTATCTCTGAATACAGTCTTTACTTTAAAATCTAATTTATCTGATATTAGAATCACTACACCGGCCTTCTTTTGAGGCCCATTGGCATGAAAGATGCTTCTCCATCCCTTCACTTTCAGTCTGGGTGTATCTTTAGGTTCAAAATGGGTCTCTTGTAGACAACCTATGGATGGGTCCTGTCGTTTTATCCAATCTGCAACCCTGTGTCATTTTATGGGTGCATTTAGGCCATTCACATTGAGAGTGATTATTGATAGATACGTTTTTATTGACATCGTGTTACCTTTGAAGTCTTTCTTTCTGTAGATTGTCTCTATATTTCTGTTCAATGCTATTCTTAGGATTTTGCCTCTTTTATAGACCCCCCCCCTTAATATTTCCTGCAGGGTCAGCTTGGTGGTCACATACTCTTTTAAGCCTTACTGGTCTTGGAAACTCTTTATCTCTCCATCCATTTTGAATGTCAGTCTTGCTGGATAAAGTATTCTTGGCTGCATGTTCTTCTCATTTAGTGTCCTGAATATATCTTGCCAGCCCTTTCTGGCTTGCGAGGTTTCTGTGGACAGGTCTGACGTTATTCTGATGGTCTTTCCTCTATAAGTAAGGAGCCTCTTTGTCCTAGTGGCTTTCAAGAGATTATATCTATAACTATGATTCCTCAATTTGACTATCAGGTGCTTTGATTTTTTTTGGAATCTATAAACTTGGGTGGAGACCGTTTGGCCTCTAGTACATGAATGCTGGTTCCATTCACGAGATTGGAAAATTTTCATGAAGAACTTGTTCCACTATATCTTCTAGACTTCTTTCTTTCTCCTCCCCTTCAGGGATTCCAATAATTCTGACGTTGAAATGTTTCATGGCATCATTTATTTCCCTGATTCTGTTTTCGTGGCTTCTAAGCTGTTTGTTCCAGGCTTCCTCCTGATCCTTTCTATCTGTTTGTCCTCCAGATCACTAATTCTATCTTCTGTCTCAGTTACCCTAGCTTTGAGAGAATTTGGATTAGATTGGAACTCATTGAGAGCATTGTGAACCTCATCCCTGGTAGCTTTCAGCTCTGCCATAACATTGCGAATATCATCTCTGGTCGCTTTCAGTTCAGGCATAATCAATTCCATTTGGACATCCATGGCTTTCTCCAACCTAGCCATTGCCTGGATAATTGTTAACCTGAATTCTCTTTCAGACATATTGTCTATGTTGATAGCTGTTAGCTCTGTTGCAGAAGGTCCATCCTCTGTATTTTTTTTTTTCTGTTGGGCATTCCTTCTCCTAGTCATTTTGGTGAGAGATGGCTGAACAGATGTAGCTGGATGTATTGACCGTGGTGCAGTCAAGGTGAACCCTGGAACACTTCTGAGCAATCAGGATTCCCCACCCAAATGAGAGAAAAAAGAAAAGAAAAAGAAAAAAAGAGAGGGGGGGGACAGGAAAGAAAGGGAAGATAAAAGAGAAGACTCAGCACAAATGGGCCCCAAGGTAAGGTTTATGAAGTATACAAACAAAAACAGACAAACAAAAAGACTGATAAAATTAGATGACAAGAGAAAAAAATATATATATAAGCAAATAAAGGAAGAACCTCATCAAAAAGAACCCCAAGTGTAAGATTTATATACTATCAGGACAAACACAAAAACACAGAAACACTGTGGAAGAAAAAGATGGGAGAGTGGTTATAAATTCTCAGTGTGGGCGAGGAAGATTGTTTTGATTCTTCCTGGATATATCTTGATATCTTTGTTAAAGGACTCAACTTTCCTAAGATAAAGGGAGATTAAAAATTGGCTTACCTATAGGGGTAGTATTGATTGGGGAAAGGGGATTACTTTGATGTTTAACTGTATATGAATATTAGAAAATAAAAATAAAAAAAGGAATAAGCTAGACTAAACTAAACTAAAATTAAAAAAAGAAATTTAAAAAATAGAAATGCAAAATAAAAACACAGGTGTATGTATCAAAAAGTTCAGGTTAGAAGGTTATTATGGAATTTGATGTACTGGACAGCTCACTATGATGGTAAATAGGTTAAAAAATTATCTATATAAAAAAATGAGTCAGAATAGTGGGAACAAATTAAAACTAGAAGTTGACCTATGAAGTAATGGTGGTTGTTCTCTTGTAGTCTCTTTTTTTTTTTTTTTTCTTTCCTGGTTGGTTTTCTGGGGGAGGGCCCTGCCACGTGGGTTTTCAGTCAATGATGTTCCCTGAATTAAGTCCTCCCGCCCCCCTCAAGGGGGTGGGCTCTGAGGAAACCGGTTTTTTCAGGCTTTTGTTCTCTGGAGGTTTTTATGTTTGTTCACTTTTTTTTTTTCTCTCGCCTTGATCGCTTTTGATAGTTTTTGTAGGTTTAGAGGAAAGCAAACTGCATCTTGACCTGTCAGAGAGAAGCCTCAGTCTGCTCTTCTGTGGGTGTTGCAGAGTGTTGCAGAGCCCATATAAATTCCCCCTTGGCCGCTGGCAGAGCAGGTTCCAAGTCGCGGTCCCTGGGGATGCAGGATCTTCTGCTTGTACCCAAAACCACAGCAGTGGCAGCTGTTTGGGCAGCTCCAGACCACCAGAGAGGTTCCAAGCAACGATCACACACTGAGATTTTCCTGCAGGCCCGGGCTGGGAGTGCCTGGTCTTTCTGGGTCTAAGAGCACAGGGCTTGCGCGCACCTCTCTCAGGGGAGGCTGTGGGTCGCACGCACATCTCAGGCTCTGAGAGCGGAGCACAGGTCTGAAAGCACCAGGCTGGGCCTTCGCGCACCTCTCTCAGGGGCGGGTGAGGGGAGCACGTGTCTCAGGCTCTGTAGCAGGACTCGGCGTTCTGCCATCTGGTGTGGCTCCCAGCCCCTCACAGTAGCCAGACCCCACACAATCTCGGGTGTGTTGGCAGCTCAGGGACCAAGACCTGGTTTCTCCACCGAACTCTCTCTGGCTCAGCACCAGGGGAGGCTGTCCTGTGTCTGGGGACTTAAGCCCCTGTCCCTAGCCACCCCTATTCCCACAATTTCCCCCCCAGTGATCCTTTGCTCTCTTTGAGTGCTTTTAACCAATCTCCAAGTTAATGCTGGTCCCCAGATGCAGGGCACTCTCGTATTAGGGTATTACTTTCCAATCAGTCGCCTCTGGTGGCTCCCTTCCCCTTTTGTTTATCTTCCGATATCAGTCCAACATTCCCACTCTGCTTTACCTGCCCACTGGCATCTTCTGCCCCTGTAGAGATCCAGACTTGTATAATTCTGATCTCAGGCTGATTTCATGGGTGATTGGAGTTCTTTGGTAGGTAATCAGCTCACTTTAGGGTACAGGTTGAAAAGGCGCTTCCTCCTACTTTCCCGCCATCTTCTCACCCCCTGTATGAGTTTTTTAAAAATATATTTTGAATGTTAGCCCCTTAATAAGATACATAATTTGAATGGGAGAAATTACTGCAAATGGTTGCCTTTGGGGTTTTTGTTTTTTTTTTTTTTTTTTTTTTTTTGGTGGTTTCCTTTGCTGTGCAGAAGCTTTTTAGTTTGATATAGTCCCACTTGTTTATGTTTGCTTTTGTTCTTTTACTTTTGGAGTCACATAAAAAAATCATCACTAAGATCAGTGTCCTGGAATTTACCACCTAGGATTTTTTTTTTTTTTTTTTAATGAGTGTTTCATGGGTTCAAGTCTTAGGTTCAAGTCCTCAACCACGTTTGAGTTGATTTTTGTATATAGCATATGAGAATATGATTTGTTTTTTTTTTGGTGTGTGTGTGTGTGTGTGTGTGTGTGTGTGATTTTGTTTGTTTGTTTGTTGTTTTGTTTTGTTTTGTTTTTTCATATTACTGTCTCGTTTTCCAAATGTCGTATATTGAAGAAATGATCCTTTCTCCATTTTATACTCTGGTCTTCTTTAACATAAGTTCTCATACATGTTTGACTGTATTTCTCTTTATTCTGTTCCATTGATCTATGTGTTGGTTTTCTTGCTAACACTGTACTGTTTTGATTACTGTAGGTTGGTAATATAGTTTGAAATCAGGCAGTATGATGCCTCCAGTTTTGTTCCTTCTTAAGATTGCTTTGGCTGTTTAGGATCTTTGTTTTTCCAGACCAATTTTAACATTGTTTCTTCTATTTTGGTTTAAAAATGTTACTTGGTACTTGATAGAGATTTTATCTAATCTATAGATGGCTTAAGATAATATAGACATTTAAAAATCTTAATTATTTCAATCTATGAGCACTGTGTGTCTTTCAATTTATTTCTAATTTCTTTTTCAAAATTTTTATTTATTTTTAAAATTTATTTTCAGTGTTCCAGAATTCATTGTTTATGTACCACACCCAGTGCTCCATTTTTCTAACCTCTTTATCCCCTATATACACATTTTAGGAGATGGTCTTTACTTCCTTGGTTAAATTTATTCCTAGATATTTTATTCATTTGATGCAATTGTAAATGGAATTATTTCTTAATTCATTTGGTAGTTTGTAAATAATGGAAAAATTGAAACAGATTTCTGTGTATTGATTTTGTACTCCGATATTTTATTGAATTTGTTTATGAGTTCTCACTTTTTTGGTAAAATCTTTAGGGTTTCTAAATATTGAATCATAGGTTCTGCAAATAGTGACGGTTTTATTTATCATTTTCCTATTTCAATAATTGTTATGTCTTGTGCCTAACTGCTGTGGCTAAGACTTTGAACAATATGTTGAATAAAATTATCAGAAAAACCTGAAGTACTAGATACTCCTGGTTTGAAAATACACACACACACACACACACACAATCTCTTTCACACAATCATACCTTAATTTTTGAAATAACCCATTGCATGACAGTGCCCATCATATTTAGGGAATTGTGTGCTTTGACATTTCTCTAAGGACTCCAAGTATATTTAGATAAAAAAAAAATACTTTGAACCACCAGAATACTAGATCTGAAAAGTCAGAAGCTATCCATTCTTTCTCTGCCAAGTTGTGCAATAATTTTCCTAGCAGTAATATTAATCAAAAAGAAAAATTGGTCATACAGATCTTTTTCCTTTTCCTGAAGATACATTAAATTGAAATGAAGTAAAAGGGTATAATTTCATAACAAAAAAAGAAAAAATATCGGGTGCCAGGAGTGGGCAAAATATTTCAGCACAGTTGGAAGTCCCAGAGTAGACATCATTAAGGGTTAACCAGTAACTGGGAGAAGAACAAGAGTTAGCGTAGGTTCTGATGCAGAAGTATTGCGCCAAAAGTAAGACATTGTCCCATGGATAACCTTGGAGATCAGTATTTTGAGAAGCTGGTAATAACTTGGGGGAGATTTGAGACACGAAAGGAAACCTAAATATGAGTGAAGCAGTATTTCAAACAGGTACTTCTTCCCTTGAGTACTGACAGAATGTCTTCCACGTAGAAAACTGTATTCTGCTACCCAGGTAAAGAGAGAGAAATGAATGGCTCCAGGGTAGAAAGTTCTTCACATACCAACACTTAGACAGCCTCACTCTAAAAGACTGCCCTGTCCTCCAGTCACACTGAAGCACTGAATCTTCATTAGTCCACCCCAACACAGTACGCAGCACCCCTGGATTCTGCTCACATGGTCTCCTTGTTAAATATGAACAGAGAGTCAAGACCAACAGAGATTTGGGGAAAGCCTGAAACCTGGCAGAGGGAGAGCAGGAGAACAAGATGGATAAGCAAGTCTTTCTTGAATGAATGTATCTTCAGAAAAAGCATGTAATGGAGTGTGATGCAGTTCACAAGAAGTGAGAGACAGAAGGGTATTGGAAGGAGAGAAGAAATGAAAGTATCTTTGCTGAGCAGCAATAAGCACAAAGGGCAATGGATAATATTCCAAGAAAAGAAAAATGGATGACACAGAGTATGCAAGAGGAAGGTGACACAGAGATTATCCACTGAGGCTGCCCAACATCAGTGTGACAGGGCTTCTCACAAGTCCAAAGTGGAAAAAAAAAAGTGTCTTCTTATCAAAGAAGCATCCCAAACCCATGAAACTATAAATCCCAGTACTGTGAGGAACAGTTGTGAAATTGCAGAAAAACAAATAATTTAGAAATTTATTTTCTGTTTTAATTATTATTATCTGGAGGAAGGAGAGTGAGGAGGCAGAAGAGGCTGAGCAAATAGTTACCTAGGAAGGAGGGTCATTTAATTAGCATTGGTATTCTTATCAGCAACACTAATGACAGATGACAAAGGAGTGACTTTTGTTTTTTGTTCTGTTTTGTTTTTCATTTTGAGAGATGATTTTAAGCCAGCTATTCACTACTCAGTATTCAATACTCAGTATTTTAAATTAAGTTTGAGTTAGAATGAAAAATAATTTCAGACATCAGAAAACTTCTTTCCAAATATCTGATCCCAGAAGGTTACTTAGATGTTTTAGCATTAGAAGGACATAAGCCGTAAATAAAGGGTGAAAAAGGAAATGACATCAGAGTTCCGGTCCTCTGGATTAGCAGATCTAGAGATGGCAGTCAGTCCAGACTACAAAGGCATGGCTGCAGTGCCCAGGAAAAAGAGAGGCGTTTGGTGAATAAAATGGAATATGCAAGACAGCCATCCTATTTTTTTTTTTTTTTTAGTTTTTAGAACAATTTATGATAGGCTGTGTAAGTTGGGAGTCTGAGGAGAGTCACAGGAAGAAAGAGCTCTACAAGAAATAAAAGTTACAGAGTACTGTATGGATTGGGGGCAAAGAACAAAACATAAATTTTATCAGAGTAAAACTGTGTGCTGTTTTAACTAAAAAGGTTAACAAATTGAGAAAATTAGAGAGTTAAGGACATTTGAGAAATAAACTTTTACCATAGTACAGAAAATTCAGTGAATGAAAACTAGTCATATAAGAACTCAGTTTTTAGGTAAAGGGTTAAAGGGAAATGGATCAGGGATTATTTTATTACTAAAAGTCCTGATGCTTTTATTTTTTAGCATTTGTAAGATTTTCTGATAATTCTTCAAGCCAATTTTTTACTACAACAATCACTAATACAATTTGCATTTTGTCATTTCAAAAATTTGTTGCACTCCTACTTAGATTGTCAAAGGCAGTGACAAATATCATACATAATTGAAATATCAATAAATATAACACAAAATGGTTCCCTAAATCACACCTTCTTATATTCTTTTCAAAACCCATACAATTTTGTTTTGCCATATTTGGAGTATCCTTTTCTTGTCTGTTTCTCTAGGATATGCATGCCGGTTGTTGTGATGTATTTATTTATTTATTTTTTAAAGAAGACACTTTATAAAACATTTTATGCCTTCCCATCTTTAAGCTAGGAGACAGTCCTCAAGGTACAGAGCCATACCTTCCTTCTGGAACATTGAAAATTTCCTTGAAAAATGAAGGCAATTGCTTATTGAAACAATTTTCAGAACATAATCCAACAAAAACAGTATTACATTTGCATGAGCTGCACACACATTCTAGCATCATCCTAGAGTGTATTAATAAAATTCAAGCATCTGCTGATATTCCAGCAGCAAATTTAAAAAGAAAACTCTAAAATCAGAGACTGAAATCAGTCTGAATTAGCTTTGAAGTCTACTCACAACCTATATATCTTCCAAATGTTCTTATTTGGTCTATTTCTGGTTTCATTGTCAGGAACCATGTTCCACATCTCTATCTCTTGTATACATTGTGTAGTTATATGTATATTGACTGGTGCTATTCCTGGCACAGATTAAATCTGTAATTCATGGCAGGACAGTGGGGTGGTTGCTGCTGTCCATGGTTCTGAAAAAAAATTTGTCATCATCATTGCAAAACACAACCTTCTCGACAGAGCTTTTGATTTTTTCGGAGTGTTAGTTGACAGATAGGGTATCACTAATTCTCTCTTCAAGAAAAAAATATGCATGACTGCAGAAAAGTCACCGGTAGATAGTTAAATTGAAAGAGATAACATTATGAGGAATTCAAGGTTTGGTCACAGAGTCATGTCACTGCTTTCCTTATGCACTGGTGAAATGCCTTCATAGCTAATTCCAATAAGATACTTCTCTGAAGATCTGTCATCCATGGAGAGCAGCCAACTATATAAACCAATTAATAACAAAATCATAGGAACACATCAACAATAATACAATAATATTAGGGGACTTTAACACTCCCCTCACTGAAATGGACAGATCATCTAAGCAAAAGATCAACAAGGAAATAAAGGCCTTAAATGACACACTGGACCAGATCAACATCACAGATATATTCAGAACATTTCATCCCAAAGCAACAGAATACACATTCTTCTCTAGTGCACATGGAACATTCTCCAGAATAGATCACATCCTCGGTCCTAAATCAGGTCTCAACTGGTACCAAAAGATTGGGATCATTCCCTGCATATTTTCAGACCACAATGCTCTGAAGCTAGAACTCAATCACAAGAGGAAATTTGGAAAGAACCCAAATACATGGAGACTAAACAGCATCTTCTAAAGAATGATTGGGTCAACAAGGAAATTAAAGAAGAATTGAAAAAATTCATGGAAACAAATGATAATGAAAACACAATGGTTCAAAATCTATGGGACACAACAAAGGCAGTCCTGAGAGGAAAATATATAGCGGTACAAGCCTTTCTTAAGAAACAAGAAAGGTCTCAGGTACACAACCTAACCCTACACCTAAAGGAGCTGGAGAAAAAACAAGAAAGAAACCCTAAACCCAGCAGGAGAAGAGAAATCATAAAGATCAGAGCAGAAATCAATGAAATAGAAACTAAAAAAACAATAGAACAAATCAACGAAACTAGGAACTGGTTCTTTGAAAGAATTAATAAGATTGACAAACCCCTGGCCAGACTTATCAAAAAGAAAAGAGAAAGGACCCAAATAAATAAAATCATGAATGAAAGAGGAGAGATCACAACCAACACCAAAGAAATACAGACAATTATAAAAACATACTATGAGCAACTCTATGCCAACAAATTTGACAATCTGGAAGAAATGGATGCATTCCTAGAAACATATAAACTACCACAACTGAACCAGGAAGAAATAGAAAACATGAACAGACGCATAATCGGTAAGAAGATTGAAACAGTCATCAAAAATCTCCAAACAAACAAAAGACCAGGGCCAGACGGCTTCCCAGGGGAATTCTACCAAACATTTAAAGAAGAACTAATTCCTATTCTCCTGAAACTGTTCCACAAAATAGAAATGAAAGGAAAACTTCCAAACTCATTTGATGAGGCCAGCATCACCTTGATCCCTAAACCAGAAAAGGATCCCAACAAAAAAGAATACTACAGACCAATATTCTTGTGAAATATTCTCACCAAAATACTAGCCAATAGGATTCAACCGTACATTAAAAGGATTATTCACCACGACCAAGTGGGATTTATTCAGGGCTGCAAGGTTGGTTCAACATCTGCAAATCAATCAATGAGATACAACACATTAATATAAGAAAGAATAAGAACCATATGATACTCTCAATAGATGCTAAAAAAGCATTTGACAAAGTACAGCATCCCTTCCTGATCAAAATTCTTCAAAGTGTACGGACAGAGGGCACATACCTCAAAATTATCAAAGCCTTCTATGAAAAACCCACTGCAAATATCATTCTCAATGGAGAAAAACTGAAAGCTTTTCTGTTAAGGTCAGGAACACGGCAGGGATGTCCATTATCACCACTGCTATTCAACATAGTACTAGAAGTCCTAACCTGAGCAATTAGACAACAAAAGGAAATTAAAGGCATCCAAATTGGCAAAG
>NW_022631136.1:3493283-3519937 GCF_010015895.1 Lontra canadensis | reverse complement strand
CAAATCAAAACCACAATGAGATATCACCTCACACCAGTCAGAATGGCTTTTGTACAGGGGTATTACTTGTCAGTGGCTAGCTTCTGGTGGTTCCCTACCTCTTCTGTTTATCCTCCAACATCTGTCCATGCAATCACAATTTCTTTCTTCATACCTCTTAACTGAAGATCTTTCTCCATAGAGATGCAGACATATGATCTTACATCTCAGGCTGATTTTGTGGGTGTTTGGGGTGCCTTGCAAGATAACTAGCTATAATATAGGAAGGGTGGAAACAGAGTCCTTCACTCTGCCATCTTGCCCTCCAACAAGAATAATGATTCATCATATAGATCATTTAGAAGTTTGTTGTGAAAATGTGTATGCTGCCAAGAGCAAACTACACTTTCAATGTAGTTTGTAGTAAGTGTAGCAAACTACACTTTCAAATACCATTAAAATTTTTCATGGAGCTGGAACAATATAAAAATTTGTATGAAACCAGAAAAGATCCTGAATCTCCAGGGGATCTTTGAAAAAGGAAAATCAAAGTTGAAGGTATCACAGTGGCTGACTTCAAGTCACATTACAAAGCTGTAAAACAGCATGGCATTGTCACAAAAACAGATATATAGATGAATGGAACAGAATAGAAACCCCAGAAAAGGACCCTTTAATTTATGTTCAACTAATCCTCCAGAAAGCAGGAAACTATATCCAATGGAAAAAAGACAGTCTCTTCAATAAATGGAACAGGAAAAATTGGATAGCCATATACAGAAGAATGAAACTGGACCACTCTCTTACATTCATAAAGATAAACTCAAAATGATTGAAAAAGCTCAGTGTGAGAAAGGAATCCATTGAAGTCCTAGAGGAGAAAATAAGCAGTGATCTCAACAGCAGCCACAGTAACTTCTTTCAAGACACATCTCCAAAGGCAAGAAAAACAAATGAAAAATGAACTTTTGGTACTTCATCAAGATAAAAATTTCACTGCAAAAGAAACAGTCATTAAAATTAAAAGAAACCCAGGGAATGGGAGAAATATTTGCAAATGGCATTTTGGATAAAGGGCTAAACATGCACGGTTTATAGAGGAGCTCGTGACCCTGCTTCTAAGCACCAGATAAAGATATTATCCAAGATCTATAAAGAACTTCTCAAACTCAACACCCAAGAAATAATCCAGTTAAGTAATGGGCCGAAGACATGAGCAGACACTTCTCCAAAGGATACAGTCACATAGCTAAGAGATACTTGAAGAAATATTCAACAATACTATCCATCAGGGAGCTACAATTCAAAACCACAATGAAATACCATCTTACACCATTTAGAATAGCAAAATTAAAAAGAAAGAAGACAAATATTGGCAATGATGTGGAGAAAGGGGAACCTTCATACACCCTTGTTGGGAATGCAAGCTGGTACAGCCACTCTGGAAAACTGTATCCTGAAATCAGTTCCTCAAGACTTTAAAAATAGTGGTACCCTATGACAAAACAATAAAACCACTAGGTATCTACCCCAAAGATACAGATGTAGTGAAAAAAGGGGCACCTGCACCCCAAAGTTCATAATAGCCATGTCCACAATAGCCAAACTATGAAAGAAGCCAAGATCCCTTTCAAAAGACAAATGGATAAAGAAGATGAGGTCCATACATACAATGGACTATTACTCAGCCTTCAGAAAGGATGAATCCCTACCATTTGCATCCACATGGATGGAACTGGAGGGGATTATGTTAACTTAATTAAGTCAAGTCAAGAGAGACAATGATATGGTTTCACTCATGTGTGAAATATAAAGAATAATGTGGAGGACCATAGGGAAAGGGAGGGGGAACTGAATGGGAAGAAATCAGAGGGGGTGAAAACAATGATACATTGTGGACTCTGGGAAACAAACTCAAGGTTAGAGAAGTGAGAAGGAGTGGATGGGGTAACTGGGTAATGTTTATTGAGGAGGGCACATGTTGTGATGAACACTGGTTGCAACTAATGAATTGAACACTATATCAAAAACTAATGATGTACTTTAGGCTGGCTAATTGAACATAATAAAAAAGACTTTTGGAATCTGCTTCTGTGGAAATTTTTGTAAGGAATCTCTATGATATACTTTCAGTAGCCTCTGCAGGCCAGAAGCCAATCCTGCAGACCTGCCTGTAATACATTAAGATGTGGGTGGATTCCTCTTCATGAGTTTTTCCTATATATCCTGAGGTTCCTGCTCCTGCTAGGAAGTGGCATTCTTTATTCACCTGATGATCTTGTTTCCAAGGAGTTTTATAGCTCCATGTTTCATAATGTCAACCTTAGTTCCTCAAAGCTCTTTGGTTCTGAGTTTATGCAAGTCTCTCTCCAATTTGACATTCCAGTCAAATCCTTGGTAAAATAACCAATGTTTCCAATGATGTCCAATTATCAGGAGAATAGATCCTTATTGACTTATGCAAATGATTATGATTTCCATGGAAGAAAGAACACTCACTGGGACCTTTTGAATTTCAGAGGGTTTATGTAACAAGAACAGTAAAATGCTTCAATTTGTTCACAAGTGAATACTTTATCATGTTTCTGTAAGTCATAGATATTTTTTCTCTTAAGAATTTCCTTAATCTGGAAGAGTAAACATTAGAGAACCAACAGTGTTTCAAATAACAGTCACAAGTGTGTGATTTTTTATTTCATTTAGTCCTAATTGGCTACTTCTTGTTTAATTTGAATGCAACTTTTTAGTCAGTTCTTACCCATTTTATTTTTATGACCTTAAGGATAAGGACTACATGTTTTGTCCTAAAAGACCTTTCTACGCACTTCCTTGAACATGGAATGTATTTTGCAAGAGAATAAGAATTACTAATGACAAAATTCAGAAATAGACATTGTTAAGGTTCTAAGAATTTATTATGATGCAAATCACAGGAAATTGTTATTTCTTTGACAAACAACACTTCAATAATCAAAATATCAATTGATGACCTCATAACAGAAGGTAATATACTAACAAAATAAACAACTAGTCAGGGAGACTGTTCATTATTTAAATCAAGGGGAATTTTGTTAAAACTTTAGAGTTTTAAACCACATGGCTATGTAGGTTTAGTGATAGTCAAAGACTGGATAAAGGTAAAATATAGAAATCTGTTTTTCTGGGCAGACAAAGAGAAAATAACTGTACCCATTTTCTCATCAAGAACAGAACAATTCAAGAAAACTTGTCTTTTTGATTAGAGAGCAGACTTTCAGTCTTATATCAGTGTACTGTTTAATCCACTCTTTTCAATCTTGGTCCTGACCACAACTAAATCTCCATTCCAAAATTTTCCCATCACAACCCTTCTATAACTTTCCTTTTGCATGCAGACTTTCTCCCAATCCATTTCCTTCCAAACAACCTGTCTCATTTAGGACAAAATTACCTTTATTTTCTTTCAACAAAAACGCACTCCTACTCCTTTTATCTTTCTTACATATCCCCTACTTTTCTACATAGAGTCTTCTTTCCCTTATTCCCTCAGTCTCAATAACACTAAGCAGAATTTTGCACTCCTAGAAGCCTTAGTCTCCATTAAGGACTAAGTAATAGCCAATTGTGAACTGTTTCATGAGCATTCTTTAGAGAGCAATTTTATAAACTGCTTAAGCACAAAGCATCTTTACCACAAGACCCAAATATCTTTAGTTTTTTTGTGATAAGAAGTCAAAAGGCAAAAATCTATGTCCAATGATAAATGATTTAGTACTTCATCTTATTTGAAAAAGACCTCGATGTCCAGTGAAATTATTCCCATTTATCATTCAAGCAAAACTTTAGTTTCAGGTTAACAAAGTCTTTGAAAGTTATCTTAAAAATTACTTATGAAACACTTGGAGAGAGAGGAAATTAGCCATTATTTCAAGCCATTTTTGTTAAAAAATTGCAAAGGAGAAAATATGAGCTTATTTGACATTCAGCCAACTTCAGTAGAGTAAGAGTTTTACATTTAACATCGATAACTTAATGCTCTTTTAATTAAGCCAAGAAAGTAAATTAGTTTAAATACTGAATTTTTTTCCCACATGGATCACTTTCCTATTGTCAATTCTTACCTGAGACACTGTTGGAGAAATCTGGAGTGGGCAGTGTTAGGTCCAGGAGGTGTTCCACTTCTCTCCTTGATACTGAGAGGAGATGGAGCCATGATGTCTAAGGCACTGAGGATGGTACAGAAGCCAGAGAGGCAGGCTTCCCTCAAGGTTGTGCAGAAATGGGAGGAGGAGGGGAGACAGAAGATTCAAAATGCTGCCAAAATACAGCATAAGGCAGACTCCTCAGCTCCAACAGAGGAACAGATGCCATATTTTCCCACCAAGAGGGAAATAGTTCATGGTGGGAGAGAGAAAACAGGGAATTTCCTGGAAACAAAGGGAATTTGAGCAGCTGCTTGGGAATATTCCTTAGACTATTAGTAGACTAACCACAGCTGCCTCTAACTCTATTAACCCAGGATAAGAGTGAGGGAGAAGACCCACAACTATTAAGAGAAGGAACAGTGAGAGAATCAGAGGCCCCTTTGCGAGGGAGGGCCTGTGTTTCCTCCAGAAACCTGGGTTTATTTGGAGGAGTCAAATTTAGATAATTATCCAGTATGCCAGGAGGGAGGTTAATAGCCAGACATATTTGGGTAAACATTCTGCCTTGTCACCTACAGAAGACATCTGATAGATCCTAGAGAGGCAGTTTTACAGGAGTTCAGTCCTTTCCTATGTTTTGCAAACTGAATTGTTTCCAGTGGGTTAAAGTTTAACTTTAAAGGAGAGTCCTTGGAAACCAAAAGTGAAGCTTACTGAGGCCATGTTCTCATAAAACTAAAGGAAATGGAATGCCCATTACCAAACCTCCCAAATGTAGGGTGGCCTCCCAAGCAGGATATGTCAGAGGTTCTTGTCAACCAAGAGACTGGAGGTGTCCCTCAAACAAGAAATCTCTACTTATCACAATCTTGCCATCCCATGAAGACATTCCTGCAATAAAAGACCCCATAAGATGGAAGCTGGTGTCTCTAATCTACCCTAGGCACATCCTAGTCACATCCTAGGCACCTGATGGGTGCTTAGCACTGAAATACTGTGATGTGCCATCGTTTGCCCTGAAGGTTGCATACTGCCCTGCCATTTTTAACCCATGAAAAATACTAGAAATAAAGTTTTACAATGTGGGAAATTACTAAATTTTGTAGTTTAAGTAATTAGTAGAGGACATTGGCAGAAAACAATAAGATAGAAACACAAAATGATCTAAGTGACATTCCAACACAGCCAACTTCCCCAAGAAATGGTCCACTGTGGGGTTTGAATTCCATCTGGAACTGGTTTTGGTCACCCTACACCTTGAGAACCCCAACCACCCTAATCCTGAGCTACGCCCTAAGGCTGACCCTCTACTCAGGCTGCAGGGCAGGGGTCCACTCTGCCATTTGAGGAGTCTCCTCACACTTCCTGGACCATAACTTGAACCCTAGCCTGGAGAGTGGATCTGATTGTGGCAAAACCCTTGTTCAAAGGGTGCATAAGGAAATGACTCCCCAAACCCACCCCATATGTCGTTCAGAACTACAGAAGGAAACCATGTGGCCTGCAGCCCCTGGATGCTGCAGGACCACAGAGTTCCAGCCACCAGTCTGAAACTCAGCCACAGTAGGTGTCACCCCTCCCCAACAAGGTCACTGCTGAACTGTGAGTCTCACCTTAATGCTGCAGCCCTTCATGGATCCCTCAGGATGGGACTCTGCTGTGCTGGGGCTTCATCCATAGTGCCTTCAGGACCAGCATGCAAAAGCTTGGGCTGGACGGGGTCATAACAGGTCCAGAACGCAAGTGGTGAGGCAAAAATGGATTTTGGACACCTGGGTCAATGCCAGGCTAGTCAGGCAAGAACAAAGAAGGATATTCTGGTGCTAGGACAGACTAGGGGTGTTTCTGAGGACCGTGAACTTAGGAAAGACTAGAGCTTAGGAATACTAACCGCATTTTGCTGAGGCCAAATCGGAAGTCAGCTGCTCACCCCAAGGCTAGCCCTCCATTCAGTGCCCTGGGTGCTTCTCTGCAATACGTCATCACATAGGAGCCTACCAGCTCCGGTTTCTCTGCCTAACCCTAGCAAACGCTCTGGCCCTGCCTGTGAATGCTTGAGTTAAGTGCTATGTAGTTTTCTCAAAACAAAACAAAACAAAAACAAAAACAAAAAACCCACACTATGTGAAACCCTCTGTCAACGAACATCATCCTGAACAGAGACACCTTTTTGAAATTTGTGCATGGAAGTGTAAGGAAAGGGCCATCCATACCCCTACCTCTGAGGAACAAGTTTGGGTAGCAGGCAGCACAAGGTCACCTGAAGATAGAATCAATGTCTGGAAGCATAAAGAAACTTCGAACCACCAAAGGTGAAGAAACAGCAACATTAGAGAACAGCCTTCACTTAAGGATATTCGTGTCTTCATGGAAGCGGTCTCATAAGTGTATGCAAGAGCGTAATTAGGGAAGAGTCATCTAGTCTACCCTGAGAAACGAGTCTGTGTAGGATGCAAGCCTGCACTCACATCCTATTTCAGGAAGAGAAGCACAGCAGTGTTTTCTAAGAAAGAGCGGAAGCCTAAGGGATGTGTCATATAGTGAATCCTAAGAAACAACTCTGGAGAAATAGTCCTTCTACTAACCTTCTTTCATGAAGAGAGAAGTGTAGGGGGTGTGGGAATGCAAGGAAAATGCCCATGTACTTAGGTTCAAGGAACCAGTCTGTACACTTTCTTGTTTCTGGAAGGCAGAGGCCCTTTCAATGGGAAGTGAGAAAGCCTAAGGAAAATACCATCTACTTCCTTACCTGTGAGAAATCACTCTGTGCCTATGGTGGCTACCAGATGTATGCGAGGAAGCCTAAAAATAGCGCCATAACCTTCATTCCAAGAAAGGAGCCTAAAGGTAGAACGTGTCTTGTTATGACATCTTCTTTCCTGAAGACAGAATAGTGCTCACTGGCCTATGGGAAAGCATAAGGAAAAGGGCCCTACTCTTATATCTGAGAAACTCTGAGAAACCACATCCTTAACTCGGGCCTCAGAGCATGGACCCACGATGCCATGGGATTGACTCTTACCATCTCCCCGACCACAACCATTCCTGGTTGTGGAACTGAGTGGGCCCCAACCCAAGTTTTGAGTGCAAAATGGGTCTGACTCGCCTGACCAATGCCAGACGAATCACTGAGGAGAACAGAAGGGAATCAGGGAAGAACAAGGATCTGAAGCGATGAACTCAGAATGCCTGTGGATGTTGCCAGTGACCATGATATAGTGAAGAGGAGAGTCTTGCTGAGTCTCAATTAAAAGACAGTTTGTTCACTCTACTGCTTGCCATCAACCAAACCGCAAGGCCCTTCTTGGCACAACCATCAGAGAGGTGCCTTCTACTTCCCCGGTTATCATTCTTAACCCTCGGCTTGGCTCTGGGGCCTTGAATACTGTCCAAGGATTGAAGGGATATGGGACATGCACCTGACACGAGACGAGTTCTCCAGGAATACAGAACCAAGGTTGCCATGGGCAAACGCCAGAGTGGAACCAATGGCATGTTTCTTTTTAATATATACATATTTTCTTTATTTATTTGACAGATCATGAGTAGGCAGAGAGGCAGGCAGAGAGAAAGGGCAGGGATCAGGCTCCCTGCTAAGCAGAGAGCCTGATGCGGGGCTCAATCCCAGGACCCTGAGATCATGACCTGAGCCAAAGGCAGAGGCTTAACCCACTGAGCCACCCAGGTGCCCTCAATGGTATGTTTCTGATGAAAACCTGAACCTCAATCCCACAAGGGACCTACACACTGAGACCCTCCCCCTCCTACCTCAACCATGGGCTCCACACTAAGATTGACCATCTACTCGGGCTGCAGAGCAGGTCTCCATGCTTCCATTTGGGCAGTCTCCTCACACTTTCCAGACCATACCTCGAACCTTAGCCTGGGCTGTGAATCTGACTGTGGCAGAACACTTGTTCTAAGGGCGCCATGGAAATGGCAGCCCGAACCCATACCACATTTGGCTTTCAGGACCACAGAAGGGAACTGCTGCTTTCAGCCCCTAAGTGCTGCCAGATCACAAGGTTCCAGCCAGCAACCTGAAACTCAGCCATAGTAGGAAGGACTTCTCCCCACCATGGCCACAGCAGAGCCCCGAGGCTCACTCTAATGCTGTGGCCCTCCAGGGATCCCTCAGGATGGGACTCTGCCATGCTAGGGGCTCGCCCCTAGTGTCTCCAGGAAAGGCACACAAATGCTTGGGCTGGACGGGGAAGTGGCATGTACAGAAACTGAGAGGTGAGACAAAAATGGATTTTGGACAGCTGGGCAATGCCAGGCACTCAGGCAAGAACAAAGAAAGAGGAGATTTGACAAGATGGCAGGGAGGCGCTGTTTCAACCTGTACCCTAAAGTGAGCTGATTACCTACCAAAAAACTCTGATCACCCATGAAATCAGCCTGAGATTAGAATTATACACTTCTGGATCTCTACGGGAGCAGAAGACACCAGTGGGCAGGTAAAGCAGAGTGGGAACATTGGACTGATATCAGAAGATAAACAAAAGGGGGAGGGAACCACCAGAAGCGACCCATTGGAAAATAATACCCCAATATGAGAGTGCCCTGCGACTGGGGACGAGCATTAACTTGGAGTATGGTTGAAAGCACTCAAAAAGAGCAAAGGATCATGGGGGGAAATTGTGGGAATTGGGGCTGTTAGGGACAGGGGCTTAAGTCCCTGGACCCAGGACAGCCTCCCCTGGCACTGAGACAGAGAGTGTGGCAAAGAAGCCAGGTCTTGGTCCCTGAGCTGCCAGCACTCCTGAGAGCGTCTGGGTGGCAGCTCCCATGAGGGGCAGGGAGCCTCGCCAGCTGGCAGAACCACAGCCTTTTGCACTCTCCACGCACGCACCGTGCAACCAGAGTCTGAGTCACGCCCCAGATGCCCCCCTTGAGAGAGGTGCATGCAGGAGCTAGCTGGTGCTCTCTTGGACCCAGAGTGTCTGAGCACTCCCAGCCCGGGCCAGCGGGAAAATTTCAGGGCGCTAACCCTGCTTGGGACCTCTCTGGTAGTCTGGAGCTGCCCAGACAGGCCGGGCTATCATGGTTTTGGGTACAAGCGGGAGTTCCTGTGGCCCCAGAGACCGTGACTGGGAACATGCTCTACCAGTGGCTGAGGGGGAATTTATGTGCTCTGGAGCACCCATAGGGGAACAGACTGAGGCTTCTCTCTGAGAGGGAGGTCTGGATGCAGTTTCATTCCTCTAAACCTCCAAAAACCATCAAAAGCTGCCAAGGGGAGAGAAAACAAATGAACAAACAAACAAAATCTCCAGAGAACAAAAGCCTGAAAAACCGGATTCCTCAGAGCCCACCCCCTTGATGGGGGCAGGAGGACTTAACTCTAGGGACATTGCCTGAAAACCCATGCAGCAGGCCCCTCCCCCAGAAAACCAACCAAAAACAAAAAACGAAAAACAAGAGGACAACCACCACTTCTTCATAGATAAAACTTTTATTTTTAATTCATTCCCACAATTCTGGTGTGTGTGTGTGTGTGTGTGTGTGTATATATAATATATATAATTATATAATTATATAATTATATAATTACTATATATATATATATTTTTTTTAACCTATTTACCATCACGGTGAGATGTCCAGTACATCAACTTCCATAATAACCTTTTAACCTGAACTTTTTTTTTATTTGACAGAAAGGGAGAGATCACAAGTAGGCAGAGAGGCAGGCAGAGAGCAAGGGGGAATCAGGCTCCCTGCCAAGCAGAGAGCCTGATGAGGGGCTCAATCCCAGGACCCTGAGATCATGACCTGAGCTGAAGGCAGAGGCTTAACACACTGAGCCACCCAGGTACTCTTAACCTGAGCTTTTTGATATATATACTTGTGTTTTTCTTTTGCTTTTCTATTTTTAAATTTTTTTAAATCTTATTTTATTTTAGTTAAGTTTATTCCTTTTTAAAAAAAATATTCATATAGAGTTAATCTTCAATCTTTCCCCAATCAATGCTACCCCTATAGGTAAACCAGTTTTTAATCCCCCTTTATCTTAGGAAAGTTGAGTCCTTTAACAAAGATATCAAGATACATCCAGGAAGAATAAAAATAACCTTCCTTGCCCACTGAGAATTTATAACCACTCTCCCATATTTTTTTCCACCAGTGTTTCTGTGTATTTCTTTTTGTCCTGGTAGTATATAAGTCTTATACTTGGGGTTCATTTTGACCAGGTTCTTGTTTGTTTGTTTGTTTTTATATATTTATTTTTTTTCTCTTGTCCTCTACTTTTGTCGGTCTTTTTGTTTGTCTGTTTTTGTTAGCATACTTCATAAATCTTACCTGGGGGCCCATTTTGGCTGAGCCTTCACTTTTATTTTATCTTTCTTTTCTCTCTCTCTCTCTCTCTTTTTCTTTTTTCTTTCTTTTGGGTGGGGATACATGACTGCTCAGAAGCATTCCAGGGTGCACCATGCCTGCACCACAGTCAATACATTCAGCTACACATCTGTTCAGCCATCTCTCACCAAAATGACTAGGAGGAGGAATACCCAACAGAGGAAAAATCCAGAGACTGGGCCTTGTGCAACAGAGCTAATGAGTATGGACATAGACAATATGTCAGAAAGGGAATTCAGGCAAACAATTATCCAGGCAATAGCTAGGTTGGAGAAAGCCATGGATGACAAAATGGAATTGATTAAGGCAGAAGTGAAAGCCACCAGGGATGATGTTCACGATGTTCTCAATGAGTTCCAATCTAATCTAAAATCTCTAAAAGCTAGGGTAACTGAGACAGAAGATAGAATTAGTGATCTGGAGGACAAACAGATAGAGAAAAATGATCAGGAGGAAGCTTGGAGCAAACAGCTTAGAGGCCACGAAAACAGAGATAGGGAAATAAATGATGCCATGAAAAGTTCCAACATCAGAATTATTGGAATCCCTGAAGGGGAGGAGAAAGAAAGAAGACTAGAAGATATAGTTGAACAATTTTTCCACGAAAATTTTCCCAATCTCACGAATGGAACCAGCGTTTGTCTACTAGAGGCAGAACGGTCTCCTCCCAAGTTCATAGAATCTAGAAAGACCTCAAGACACCTGATAGTGAAAATGATGAATCATAATTGTAGATAAAAGCTCTTGAAAGCAACTAGGGGGAAGAAATTCCTTATGTACAGAGGAAAGCCCATCAAAATAACATCAGACCTGTCCACAGAAACCTGGCAAGCCAGAAAGGGCTGGCAAGATGTATTCAGGGCACTAAATGAGAAGAACATGCAGCCAACAATACTTTATCAAACAAGACTGACATTCAAAACGGATGGCGAGATAAAGAGCTTCCAAGACCAGCAAGGCTTAAAAGAGTATGTGACCACCCAAGCCAACATTGCAGGAAATATTAAGGGGAGTTCAATAAAAGAGGAAAAATCCTAAGAATAGCATTGAACAGAAATATAGAGACAATCTACAGAAAGAAAGACTTCAAAGGTAACACGATGTCAATAAAAATGTATCTATCAATAATCACTCTCAATGTGAATGGCCTAAATGGGTCCATAAAATGATACAGGGTTGCAGGTTGGATAAAACGACAGGACCCATCCATATGGTGTCTACAAGAGACCCATTTCGAACCTAAGGATACACCCAGACTGAAAGTAAAGGGATGGAGAAGCATCTTGATGCCAATGGGCCTCAAAGAAGGCTGGGGTAGTGATTCTCATATCAGATAAATTAGATTTTAAACTAAAGACTGTAGTCAGAGATACAGAAGGACACTACATAATTCTTTTTTTTTTTATTTTATTTGTCAGAGAGAGAGGGAGAGAGAGCGAGCAGAGGCAGACAAAATGGCAGGCAGAGGCAGAAGCAGGTTCCCCGCCAAGCAAGGAGCCCGATGTGGGACTCGATCCCAGGATGCTGGGATCATGACCTGAGCCAAAGGCAGCTGCTTAACCAACTGAGCCACCCAGGCATCCCACACTCCATAATTCTTAAAGAGGCTATCCACCAAGATGATCTAACAATTGTAAATATCTATGCCCCCAATATGGGAGCAGCCAATTACATAAGAAAACTGTTAATCAAGATAAAGAGTCATATTGATATGAATACATTAATAGTAGGAGATCTTAACACGCCTCTCTCAGTACTAGACAGATCACCCAAGCAGAAAATCAATAAAGAAACAAGAGCATTGTATGACACACTGGACTAGATGGACCTCATAGATATATACAGAACACTCCATCCTAAAACAACAGAATACTCATTCTTCTCAAGTGCACATGGACCTTCTCAAGAATAGACCACATAGTTGATCACAAATAAGGGCTCAACCAATACCAAAAGATTGAGATTATTCCCTGCATATTCTCAGATCACAATGCTATGAAACTGGAACTCAACCACAAGGAAAAGTTTGGAAGGAACTCAAACACCTGGAAGCTAAAGACCATCTTGCTTAAGAATGCTTGGATCAACCAGGAGATCAAAGAAGAACTTACACAGTTCATGGAAACCAATGAGAATGAAGACACTTCAGTCAAAACCTATGGGATACAGCAAAGGCAGTCCTAAGGGGGAAATACATAGCCATCCAAGCTTCCCTCAAAAAATTTGAAAAACCCAGGATACACCAGCTGTCTCTACACCTTAAACAACTGGAGAATCAACAACAAATTAAGCCAACTCCACACACAAAAAGGGAAATAATCAAGATTAGAGCAGAGATCAATGAGATAGAAACTAGAGATACAGTAGAACACATCAGTGAAACTTGAAGCTGGTTTTTTGAAAGACCCAATAAGATTGATAAACCATTGGCCAAACTAATCCAAGAGAAAAGAGAGAAGGCCCAAATTAATAAAATTATGAATGAAAAGGGAGAGATCACAACTAACACCAAGGAAGTAGAAACAATCACCAGAAGTTATTATCAACAGTTATATGCCAATAAGCTAAGCAACCTAGATGAAATGGATGCATTCCTGGAAAACTATAAACTCCCAAAATTGAACCAGGAAGAATTTGACAACCTAAATAGACTGACATCTAGTAATGAGATTGAAGCAGTGATCAAAAACCTCCCAAAAAACAAGAGCCCAGGACCTGATGGATTCCCTGGGGAATCCTACCAAACTTTCAAAGAAGAAATAATACCTATTCTCCTGAAGCTGTTTCAAAAAATTGAAGCAGAAGGAAAACTTCCAGAGTCTTTTTATGAAGCCAGCATTACCCTGATCCCCAAACCAGGCAAAGACAACACCTAAAAGGAGAATTTCAGACCAATATCACTGATGAATATGGCTACTAAGATTCTCAACAACATCCTAGCAAATGGGATCCAACAGCGCATTAAAAAGATTATCCACCAAGACCAGGTGGGATTTATCCCTGGGTTGCAAGGATGGTTCAACATTCGCAAATCAATCAATGTGATAGAACAAATCAATAAGAGAAGAGAAAAGAACTACATGGTCCTTTCAATTGATGCAGAAAAAGCATTTGACAAAATCCAGCATCCATTCCAAATTAAAACGCTTCAAAGCATAGGGATAGAGGGAACATTCCTGAACTTCCTAAAATCTGTCTATGAAAGACCCACAGCAAATATCATCCTCAATGGGAAAAAGCTTGCAGCCTTCCCGTTGAGATCAGGAACACAACAAGGATGCCCACTCTCACCACTCTTGTTCAACATACTATTAGAAGTCCTAGCAACAGCAATCAGACAACAAAGAGAAATAAAAGGTATCCATATTGGCCATGAAGAAGTCAAACTCTCTCTCTTTGCAGATGACATTACTCTTTATATGGAAAACCCAAAAGACTCTACCCCGAAACTACTAGAACTCATACAACAATTCAGCAACGTGGCAGGATACAAAGTCAATGTACAGAAATCAGTGGCTTTCTTATACACTAACAATGAAAACACAGAAAGGGAAGTTAGAGAATTGATTCCATTTACTATAGTACCAAGAATGATAAGATACCTGAGAATGAACCTAACCAAAGAGGTTAATGGATCTGTACTCAAGGAACTACAAAACACTCATGAAAGAAATTGAAGAAGACACAAAAAGATGGAAGACCATTCTTGTTCTTGGATCGGAAGAATAAACATTGTTAAAATGTCTATACTGCCTAGAGCAACCTATACTTTTAATGCCATTCCCATAAAAATTCCACTGGTATTTTTCAAAGAGCTGGAGCAAATAATCCTAAAATTTATATGGAATCAGAAAAGACCCTGAATTGGTAAGGAAATGTTGAAAAAGAAAAACAAAACTGGCAACATCACATTGCCTTTACTACAAAGCTGTGATCACCAAGCTTTACTACAAAGCTGTGATCACCAAGACAGCATGGTACTGTCAAAAAAACAGACACATAGACCAGTGGAACAGAATAGGGAGCCCAGATATGGACCCTCAACTGTATGGACAAATAATCTTCGACAAAGCAGGGAAAAATATACGGTGGAAAAAAGTCTCTTCAATAAATGGTGCTGGGAAAATTGGACAGCTATATGTAGAAAAATGAAACTCGACAATTCTCTTACACCATACACAAAGATAAACTCAAAATGGATAAAAGATCTCAACATGAGACAGGAATCCATCAGAATCCTAGAGGAGAACATATGCAGTAATCTCTTTGATATCAGCCACAGCAACTTCTTTCAAGATATGTCTCCAAAGGCAAAGGAAACAAAAGTGAAAATGAACTTTTGGGACTTCATCAAGATCAAAAGCTTCTGCACAGCAAAGGAAACAGTCAACAAAACAAAGAGGCAACCCACAGAATGAGAGATGATATTTGCAAATGACAGTACAGACAAAAGGCTGATATCCAGGATCTATAAAGAACTTCTCAAACTCAACACACACAAAACAGATAATCATGTCAAAAAATGGGCAGAAGACATGAACAGACACTTCTCCAATGAAGACATACAAATGGCTATCAGACACGTGAAAAAATGTTCATCGTCAGTAGCCATCAGGGAGATTCAAATTAGAACCACATTGAGATACCACCCTACACCAGTTTGAAGGGCCAAAATTAGCAAGACAAGAAACAATATATGTTGGAGAGGATGTGGAGAAAGGAGAAGCCTCTTACACTGTTGGTGGGAATACAAGTTGGTGCAGCCAATTTGGAGAACAGTGTGGAGATTCCTTAAGAAAGTAAAAATAGAGCTTCCCTATGACCCTGCGATTGCACTACTGGGTATTCACTCCAAAGATACAGATGTCGTGAAAACAAGGGTCATCTGTACCCCAGTGTTCATAGCAGCAATGGCCACGGTCGCCAAACTGTGGAAAGAACCAAGATGCCCTTCAATGGACAAATGGATAAGGAAGATGTGTTCCATATACCCTATGGAGTATTATGCCTCCATCAGAAAGGATGAATACCCAACTTTTGTAGCAACATGGACGGGACTGGAAGAGATTATGCTGAATGAAATAAGTCAACCAGAGAGAGTCAATTATCATATGGTTTTGCTTACTCGTGGAGCATAACAAATAACATGGAGGACATGGGGAGATGGAGAGAAGGGAGTTGAGGGAATTGGAGGGGGAGGTGAACCATGAGAGACTATAGACTCTGAAAAACAATCTGAGGGTTTTAAAGGGGAGGGGGGGTGGGAGGTTGGGTGAGCCTGGTGGTGGGTGTTATAGAGGGCATGTATTGCATGGAGCACTGGGTGAGGTGCATAAACAATGAAATCTGTTACACTGAAAAGAAATTAAAAAAAGAAAAAGAACAAAGAAAGACACTCTGGCACTTAGACATCCTGGTGATGTTTCTGAGGTACGTGAGCCTAGGGAAGACACCAAAGCTCTGGAATACTCAGCATGTCTCATTGATGCCAATTCGGAAGCCAGCTGCTCACCCCATGGCTTGCCCTCCATCCTGTGCTCGGGGTGCTTCTCTGCAATGCTGTTGCATAAGTGCATACCAGCTCTGATTTCTCAGCCTAACCCTAGCAAATGCTCTGGCCCTGCCTGTGAATGTTTGAGGAAAGTGCTATGTAGTTTTCCCAAAGAGACCACACTATAGAAAGCCTTCCATCAATGAATGTCCTCCATCCTGAACAGAGATGCCTTTTGAAATTGTGCATGGAAGCATAAGGAAAGGGCCATCCGTACTGTTACCTGTGAGGAATAAGTCTGGGTAGAAAGCAGCACAAGGTCACCTGAGGATACAAGCAGCCTTAGTGTCTGGAAGCATAAGGAAACTTCGAACCACCGAAGGTGAAAAACAGCAAAGTTAAAGAAATGCCTTCACCTAAGGCTTTTTGTGTCTTCACAGAAGCTGTGTCTCATAAGGGTATGTGGAAGCATCATTAGGTAAGGGCCGTCTACTCTACCCTGAGGAACGAGTCTGTGTAGAATGCAAGACTACACTCACATCCTGTTTCAGGAAGACAGCAGCAGCAGCAGCATCTTTTAAGTAAGAGTAAGCCTACAGGATGTGCTGGATACTGAATCCTAAGAAACAACTCTGGCGAAACAGTTCTTCAACTAATCTTCTTCCATGAGGAGAGAAGGGTTTTCAGTAGGAGGTGTGGGACTGTAGATAAAAGGCCCTATGTACTTAAGTTCAAGGAACAAGTCTGTACAGATGGTTTCTTGTTTCTGGAAGGTGGAGGCCTTTTCAGTGGATGCTTGAGTGCCTTACCTGTGGGAAATTAGTCTGTGCCACAGGCAGCTACCAGATGTATGCAAGGGAGCCTATCAAAAGTGCAGTACCCTTCACTCCAAGAGAGGAGCCTGAAGGGAGACCATCTTTCACGATGACCTCTTCTTTCCTGAACACAGGAAGATTCTCACCGGCCTGTGGGGAAGCCTAAGGAAAAGGGCCTTACTCTTATATCAGAGAAACTCTGAGAAAGCTCACCCATAATTTGGCCCTCAGATCACAGCCCTGCACTGTCATGGGATTGACTCTTACCATGTCTCTTATTTAACCCTGACAGTAGCCCTGTTTGTAGAACTGACTGGGTGCCAACCTGAGTTCTGAGTATGCAATGGACCTGATGCATCTTGGAAATGCCAGACAAATCTGTGAGGAGCACAGAAGGGAATCAGGCAAAAGCCAGGATCTGAAGTGAGGGGCTCGGATCACCCAGGGATGTTGCCTGTGACCATGTTGTAATGATGAACCTACACTTCAGGAACACTAGGAATGTCTCCCTGAGTCCAAAGTGGAAGTCACTCACCCTGCTGCTTGTCCTCAACCAAACAGGCACCACCATCAGTGAGGTGCCTTCTACCTCCTAGGTTATCACTCTTAACCCTCAGCTTGGCTCTGGCCCTCTGGGGCCCTGAAAACTAAGTCCGAGGTTTGAAAGGATTTGGGCACAGGCCTGTCACAGGATGAGTTCTCCAGGAATACAGAACCAAGGTTGTCATGGGCAAACTCCAGAATGGAGCCAATGGCATCTTCCTGACGAAAATCTGAGCCTCAATCCCAAAATAGACCTATACCCTGAGACCCCTCTCCTACCCAAGCCATGAGCTACACCCTAAGGCTGACCCTCTACTCAGGCCGCAGGGCAGGGCTCCATGCTGTCATTTGGGCAGTCTCCTCCTCACACTTCCTCAACCATAACTTGAACCCTAGCCTGGACTGTGGATCTGACTGTGGCAGAGCACTTGTTCTAAGGGTACCTACAGAAATGTCTCCCCAAGCCACACTTGTTGTTCAGGACCCTGGAAGTAAACTATGCCACCTGCTGCGCCTGGGTGCTGCAGGACCATGGGGTTCCAGCCACCAACCTGAAACTTGGGCACAGTAAGTGACTGTCCTCCAAAAAAGGCCACTGCTGAACCCTAAGCCTCACCCTGACACTGCAGCCCTCCACCGATCCCTCACTATGAGACTCTGCCATGTTGGGTCTTCATCCTTGGTATCTAGAGGACTGGTATGCAATGCCTGGGCTGGACAGGGGCATGACAGGTCCAGAAACCTAGTGGTGAGGCAAAAATGGATTGTGGACACCTGGGCCATGCCAGGGACTCTGGCAAGAACAAAGAAGGACACTCTGGCACTTAGACCGCCAGGAGTTTTTTCTGAGCATTGTGAGCCTAGGGGAGACTAGAGTTCAGGAATACTAAGTGCATCTAGCTGAGGCCAAATTGGAAGCCAGGGGCTCACACCAGGGCTTGCCCTGCTTCTGATGCCCTGAGCCGTTCTCTGCAACTGTGTCACATACGTGCATACCAATTCCGGTTTCTCAGCCTAACCCTAGCAACACTCTGGCCCTGCCACTGAATGCATGAGGAAAGTGCTATGTAGTTTTCTCAAGGAAACCACCACATAGAAACCCTCTGTCACTGAATGTCTTCCATCCTCAACAGACACCTTTTGAAATTGTGTGTGGAAGCAGAAGGAAAGGGCCATCCATACCCTTACCTCTGAGGAACAAGTCTGGGTAGAAGACAGTACAAGGTCACCTGAAGATAGAAGAGCCCTAAATGCCTGGAAGTGCAAGGAAACTTTGAACAACCGAAGGCAAAGAAACAGCGTTGGAGAACTCCCTTCACATAAGGCTTTTTGTGTTTTCATGGAAACTCTTTAAAGGGTATGCGGAAGTGTAATTAGGTAAAGGCCATCTACTCTACTTGAGAAAGGAGTACATGTAGAATGTTAGCCTGCACTCACATCCTGTTTCAGGAAGAGAGCTGCAGAAGCATCTTCCAAGTAAGAGTGGAAGCCTACGGGACGAGCTGGTTACTAAACTGTAAGAAACAACTTTGGAGAAACAGTCATTCAACTTATCATTTTTCATGAAGACAGAAGCTTTTTCAGCAGGAGGTCTGGGACTGTAGGGAAAAAGCCCCTTGCACTTAAGTTTGAGGAGCCACTCTGTAAAGATGTTTTCTTGCTCCTGGAAGGTGGAGACCTTTTCAAAGGGATGCTTGAATGCCTAAGGGAAATACAATCTACTTCCTTACCTGTGAGAAATCACTCTGTGCTGACATCAGCTATCAGACAGCAGGGAAGCATAAGGAAAGGGCTGTCTGTACCCTTACCTCTTAGAAGGAAGTCTTCAGGGAATCCTCCTTTCATTTGAGAATTTTCCTGAAGGTTTGTCTCTTGCACAAGAGAAGTTATGCATGGAAGTGTATGGAAAGGGTTGTTCTTTTGCATACTCCTGAGAAACAGACCAGGTAGAATGGAGGACAAGGTCATATGAGGCTAGAAGCACTCTTACTGTCTTGAAGAATAAGGAATGTGACAACAATATAGATAAGGTTCAAGGTGGACATACAACATAAGGGATGTTGAGGTTAATGAAGATAGAAGTGAAAATCTTATACATCAGGAAAACAAGGATCATCACACTGCGACCAAACTGGAACTGTGATGCTTAATCTAATGTAAGAAAACATCTCACACATTTGGCCATTACTAAAGGAGAGTACACCGCCATGCAGTGGTCCCCTAACAACACTGGCACTATAGCCCCAAGGGGAGCCCAGGCTGTGGCCCTCCCCAAAGCTGAACCCCATCTGTGAGGCAACCTTATATATTGGATACCTGGGAAAGACCCTGAAAAAGAGGCAAGATAAAAGAAGGAAACCCTGGGGCGTCTGCGTGGCTCAGTGGGTTAAAGCCTCTGGCTTCATCTCAGGTCATGATCCCAGGGTCCTGGGATTGAGTCCCGCATCGGGCTTTCTGCTCAGCGGGAAGCCTGCTTCCTCCTCTCTTTCTCTCTCTGCCTGCCTCTCTGCCTGATTGTGATCTCTGTCTGTCAAATAAATAAATAAAATCTTAAGAAGAAAAAAAGAAGGAAACCTTGCCATATGCAGCCCTGGTGGATGTTGCAGATGTCCAAGTGTCTAGGGAAGACACTACACAGCAGGAAGGCAAGGATCAATTCCCTGAGGACAAACCAGAATTCATATGCTCACTCTAATGCTAACCCTCAACTCCCACCTCAGAGCCCTTCTATGTACAGCCATCTGATCCGTGCCTCCCATCTCCTCAAGTCTCTCCCTGAGCCTTGCTTGCCATGGCACTGGCCCTCCCTTGACTTCAATCGACAGGGTGAGGAAGGACAGGATTTGGGACGTACGACTGGTGCAGGCCAAATCCTCCCAGAAAGCAAAAGGAAGCCAGGCCTCAGGCAACCATAAGCAAGGAGCTAAGAACATGGCTCTGAAGCCATCTTGCCCCTCGATGACAAGATGGGCCCATCTTGAGACAAAAGCCTCATCTTGCACTTCCTCCTGAAGCTCTCCCTCACTTTAGGCCTCAGACCCTGGCTCTACACTCACAGCCCATACACGCTTCCAGCTGCAGGCCAGACCACGAAACCTAGCCCCGGGTGTGGAAAAGATTTGTGCCAGAAAGAGAGCACTGAGGGGGTACTGCATTGGACTCACCTTACCGATGTCTCAGAATTCCTCAGGGATGAGGCAGGGAACCAAACCACAGGCAGTCATGCTGTTGCTGCCCGAGACCTAACTCTGAGGGAGCATGGGTTTGGCTCACCTAACCTAGGCCGGATCATCCGTCAGGAAGAGAGAAGGGAAACAGGCTGCTGGTAACCACCGCATACCACTGGACAGGCAGGATGGAAGCCCCACACCCGAAACTCCACCCCAGCAGGAGCCTCCTCCTGAGGCCACACCAGACCCCGGAGACCCTCCACGCAGCCCTCACGAGAGGACACTGCACTGCCTCGCAGGTGGCCCTTACCAACTGCAGGACCATGACCCAAATACGTGCCCTGGATGGGGCCCAGTCCAGTGCCCATCTGTACTTGTGAGGTGACAATGGACTCTGGAGACCCGGGAGAGGCCATGCTAAATAGGCAAGAGCAAAGGAGGAAACCATGCGACTAGCAAACCCTGGTGGAGATGGTTACTGACCATGATTCCAGGGAATGCACGAGTATTGATGTCAGGAACACAAAGAGCATTTTCCCCGAGGCCACACTGGAACTCAGGTGCTCACGCTCCTGCTAGGCCTCCACTCACAACTAGAGGCCCGTCCTCCCACTGCCAATGGATTAGCTATTTTGCATTGCCCGGATTCTCACCCTGTGTTTTGGCAGGACCCTTTCCCTCCCAGGGCCTACATCAAAGCCTGAAGAACGACAGGCATTGTAACACAAGTGTGATACACCACCACTGTCAAAGAAGACTGGAAGAACTGCCATGCGTAACCACCGTGTTAGGACTGATAGAGTGATACTGGCCAAAAACCTGCCCCTCGGGCCCACAGGAGACGTGACAGAACCTGAGGCCACACCCATAACTGGGTTCCCCATGCTCCAGCTCACCCTCCACTCAGGTCTCAAGGATGGTCTCCACAGTGCCATGGGATGCACCCTTTCCACCGCCCTGGCTGTGTGGTCTCTCTAGGTCTCCAGAGTCCATTGTCGCCTCACAAGTACAGATGGGCATTGGACTGGGCCCCATCCAAGGCACATGTTTGGGTCATGGTCCCACAGTCAGTAAGGGCCTGTGCCCACAGCCTAGCCATGAGGGAGCCCTGGATTGGGCTCACCCAAGCAATTCTAGCTACACAGGTAGGGGCCCTGTGTAGGCTACAACAAGCCTCGGCAATTGTTGTACCTCAGGTACCAGAAACTAGGCCAAACAGTCAGTAGCCCCTGAGCCCGACTCGAAGCCTGAGGCTCACCCTTATGCCAGCAGGCCCCTCAGCTCCAGGTCGGGACTTGGCATTTCCATGTAATTGTGCCCTCAGGCCCTTGGGGCTCCAACCCCCATCCTCCCCCTGATATGGCGCCAATCACCCCCAAAGCCAATTATTCCCCTGGCCACCATGGAGTTGGGACACCGCATCAACAGCAGGCCAGGGGGCCAGGCTAAAGAAGGAAACCCTGTGACTTCTCTACCTGCTGGATGTTGCTGGTGTCCACCAGGGTTCTGGTGAAGGTCCCCTCTGTCAGGAACACATGGAGCCACTTCCTGAGGCCAAATGGGAAGGGAGATGCTCACCTGGAAGGCAGCCCTCGTCTGAACCCTTGGGGCCCTTCTGCGTATAGCCTTCTAATCCATGCCTGCCATCTCCCTTGCTTCTCAGCCTAACCCTTGCCTTGGCACCGGAGTTCCCTCAACTCGAATCCTCAGTGTGGGGAACAACAGGATTTGGGACCCATGACTGGCACAGGACACATCCCCCCAGAATTCCAAAGGAAGCCGTTCCTCAGGCAACATGCAGGCTGGAGCTCATGGCATGATTCTGACACTACCCTGCCCCTGGACTACAGGGCCGGCTTGTCCTTGAGGGAATAGCAAAGCCATTTGCTTCACCCTCCAGCTTGCCTCTGTGTTCAGAGTGTATACACCCTCACGGTGGCCCCACACTTCCTGCTCTGGAGCATGAGAGGAACCCTGGAAGTGCTGTGGAAGGTACTGTGCCAGAAACAGAGCCCTGAGGGGGTATGGCATTGGACTCACCTCACGGAGGAAGATTGTCCCTCAGGAACATGGTCCGACAGCCATCCACCTGCAGCCACGGCTGTGGTTTCCCACAATCCCGCTCTGAGGGAGCATGGATTTGACTGCTCTAAGCTACACTCCATGACCAGTCAGGCCCAGAGAAGGAAAGTGTGCCACTTGCAGTGGCCTGGTACAGTTGGATAAAAGGATTCAAGCCCCACACCTGAAACTCTGCCCCACCGGGAAGCTCCACCTGAGACTAAAGCCAATGCCAGAGTCTCAGTTTCACGAGAGCTCTCCTTTTGGTCCTCACTAAAGGACTGAGCAATGCCATGTAGTGGGCCCCTAACAACATCGGGTATCTGGCCTCAAAGCATGCCCAAGCTTTGTCCCTTCCTAAAGGAATTTTCAGAGTGAGAAATGATGGTATTTGCCACCCAAGACTGGCACAGGTCTAATCTTCCCAGAACGCAAAACGTAGCCATTCCTCAGGCAAAAACGAGGCTGGAGCTCTTGGCATGTTTCTGATGCCAGACTGACCCTTCAGTATAGGGTGGGCTTGTTTCTGAGGCAATACCAAAGCTGTGGACTTCTGTCTCCAGCTTGCCCTCCATTCAGGCCTCAGGGTAGGTCTGACACTCACAGTGGTCCAAGTTTCCCGCTCCGGAGTATAGGAGGAACCCCGCAACTTTGGAAAGGATTGTGCCCTAAACAGATCCCTGAGGGGTACTGCATTTGACTTACCTCAAGGATGATGATCGTCCTCAGAAACACAGTATGAAAGCAAGCCACCTACAGCCATGGCTGTGGCAGCCCCATACCTAGGTCTACCTGTGCATAGATTTGGCTCACCTAATCTATGCTTTATGAACAGTCAGGAACAGAGAAGGAAAGCATGCCACTTTTAACTGCCATGTACTGCTGGACAACAGGATTGAAGCCACGCACTTAGAACTCTGCCACAATGGGAGCCTCCCCCTGAAGCCACACCAGAACATGGAGACCCTCCATTGAGTCCTCCTGAGAGGACTCTGCACTGCTATGCAGGTGGCCTTACCAACTTCAGGACCATGGCCCAAACATCAGCCCTCGATGCCCTGACCAAAGCTGCTCTGTAGTTGTGAAGTGAGAATTGATTTTGTATACCTTGAAAGGCCCTGCTAAACATCAAGAACAAAGTAGAAACCATGTGACTAGTAACTCTGGATTTGGAATGCTGATACCATGTTTCTAGTGAAGACAGTCCCCATCAAGACCACAAGGAGCATCTCTCTGATGTCAAATGTCATGCAATGTTGTTGCATTGTTGTCCTCCAGTGCTCCCTCAGGACCTGTCTCAGTATAGCCATTGGACAAGCTCTCCATTTCTCTGTTTCTCACCCAATACCTGCCATTGCACTGGCCCTCCCTAGAGTCAAATCCTATGCCTGAGGAATGGTGGGATTTGGGACACTAGTCTGGGTAGTACTATTCCTCCAAGGAGGTAGAAGGAAAACTTATATGGGCAACAACCCAGATCAAACCAATAGCATGGTTCTGAGGCAACCCTGTCTCTTGACTGCAGGGTAGGCTAGATCTTGAGAACCATTCCTAAACCTGGGGCTCACCATAAAGCTCTCCTTCAACTTGGGCCTCAGGGATGGACTCCATATTGCCAGCATCTAAACACCAGACCGTAATGCTAACCTTACCCTGGCTGGGGTACCCAGACCTGAGGGAGCACTGGGTTTGCCTCACCTAATGGATGCTCAATAATCAGCCAGGAACACAGCAGGATACCATGGCCCATATGACCAGAACTGTAGCTGCCCATCTGGTTTTGAACAAACAGCAGGAACTCAGCCAAACAGTCAGTATCGTCCTACCCAAACTTGAAGTCTGAGGCTCACTCCAATCCTAGCCCTTCCCTCAGTTCCAAGAGAGGATTTGCACTCCCATGTAACTCTCCACTAGAGTCTTTGGGCCTATAACCCCAAACATCCCCTGGGTGTGGCACTGACCAGACCCAAAGCCAATTGTTATTGAGGTGACAATGGATTTGAGACACCTGATCAACAACAAGCTTATAGGGGCAGACTAAAGAAGGAAACCCTGTGACTTCCATACCTGCTGAATGTTGCTGGTGTCCAGGATTCTAGTGAAGACACCTTACATCAGGAACACAGGGAGTCTCTCCCTGAGGACAAATATGGAGAAAGATTCTCACCCTTAATGCAACCCTCAATTCACCCCTTGGGCACTTCCTCATGTACCTATCTGATTCATACATTACATCTCCCTGATTCTCATCCTAACCCTTGCCATGGCACTTGTCCTCCCTTAATGGAAAGTTATGTCTATGGAGTGATGGGAATTGGGATACATGGGGCCCAGAACAAATCCTCCAGGAATGCAGAAAAAATCTATGCAACGGGCTATCACCATGGTAGAGTTAATGCATGATTCTGATGTATCCCTCTTCTTCAAACGTAGGTTGGGTTAACACCAGAGAAAAGACTAACTGTGCACTTCACCCTATAGCTCACTCTCAATTCAAGCCTCAGGGATGGTCTCCACAATACCATTGGATATACCCTTTCTAATGCCCTGACTGGGGAATTGACTGGCCTGAAATGTAACCCTGAGGGAGCACTGGATTGGCCTACCTAACAAATGAAAGATAATTGGCCAGCAACTCAGTAGGAAACTGTTCTTCATGCAGCCATGGCCATTGCTGCACAACAGGTTTTGAAACAAAATCCAGAAACTAAGCAACACACTGAGTCTCACCTTGGCAAAACATGAAGCTAAAGTCTTACCCTAATAACTGTCCTCCATTCAGCCCTCATGATAGGACTGTGCATTGCCATGCAATTGGCACTTCACATCTTTGGCCCTGTAACCCAAATGCTAGCCCTGGATGTAGCCCTGATGAGACCTCAGCCATACTTATGCAATTACATTGGATTTTGGACACTTCAGCAATATGACAAACCAGGTAAGAGCTAAGGAAAAAAAAAAAGCATGACTTGGAACCCATGGGAAGTGGCAGGAGACCAGGTTTGTAGTTAAAAAATAACTATAAGACTCCACTCCAAAACTGCTAGAACTTGTACAGGAATTCAGTAAAGTGTCAGGATACAAAATCAATGCACAGAAATCAGTTGCATTTCTCTACACCAACAACAAGAGAGAAGAAAGAGAAATTAAGGAGTCAATCCCATTTACAATTGCACCCAAAACTGTAAGATACCTAGGAATAAACCTAACCAAAGAGACTAAGAATCTATACTCAGAAAACTATAAAGTACTCATGAAAGAAATTGAAGAAGACACAAAGAAATGGGAAAATGTTCCATGCTCCTGGATTGGAAGAATAAATATTGTGAAAATGTCTATGCTACCAAAAGCAATCTACACATTTAATGCAATTCCTATCAAAGTACCATTCATTTTTTTCAAAGAAATGGAACAAATAATCCAAAATTTATATGGAACCAGAAAAGACCTTGAATAGCCAAAGGAATATTGAAAAAGAAAGCCAAAGTTGGTGGCATCACAATTCCGGACTTCAAGCTCTATTACAAAGCTGTCATCATCAAGACAGCATGGTACTGGCACAAAAACAGACACATAGATCAATGGAACAGAATAGAGAGCCCAGAAATAGACCCTCAACTCTATGGTCAACTAATCTTTGACAAAGCAGGAAAGAATGTCCAATGGAAAAAAGACAGCCTCTTCAATAAATGGTGTTGGGAAAATTGGACAGCCACATGCAGAAAAATGAAATTGGACCATTTCCTTACACCACACACCAAAATAGACTCCAAATGGATGAAGGACCTCAATGTGAGAAAGGAATCCATCAAAATCCTTAAGGAGAACACAGGCAGGAACCTCTTCGACCTCAGCCGCAGCAACATCTTCCTAGGAACATCACCAAAGTCAAGGGAAGCAAGGGCAAAAATGAACTATTGGGATTTTATCAAGATCAAAAGCTTTTGCCAGCAAAGGTAACAGTTAACAAAACCGAAAGACAACTGACAGAATAGGAGAAGATATTTGCAAACGACATATCAGATAAAGGGCTAGTGTCCAAAATCTATAAAGAACTTAGTAAACTCAACACCCAAAGAACAAATAATCCAATCAAGAAATGGGCAGA
>NW_022631136.1:3241039-3478283 GCF_010015895.1 Lontra canadensis | reverse complement strand
CTTTGCCAATTTGGATGCCTTTAATTTCCTTTTGTTGTCTAATTGCTGAGGTTAGGACTTCTAGTACTATGTTGAACAACAGTGGTGATAATGGACATCCTTGCCATGTTTCTGACCTTAGCGGAAAAGCTTTCAGTTTTTCTCCATTGAGAATTATATTTGCAGTGGGTTTTTCATAGATGGCTTTGATAATATTGAGATATGTGCCCTCTATCCTTACACTTTGAAGAGTTTTAATCAGGAAGGGATGCTGCACTTTGTCAAATGCTTTTTCAGCATCTATTGAGAGTATCATGAGGTTCTTGTTCTTTCTTTTATTAATGTATTGTATCACATTGATTGATTTGCGGATGTTGAACCAACCTTGCAGCCCTGGAATAAATTCCACTTGGTCGTGTTGAATAATCCTTTTAATGTGCTGTTGGATCCTATTGGCCAGTATTTTGGTGAGAATTTTCGCATCTGTGTTCATCAAGGATATTCATCTGTAATTCTCTTTTTTGATGGGGTCCTTGTCTGGTTTTGGGATCAAGGTGATGCTGGCTTCATAAAATGAGTTTGGAAGTTTTCCTTCCATTTTTATTTTTTGGAACCGTTTCAGGAGAATAGGAATTAATTCTTCTTTAAATGTTTGGTAGAATTCCCCTGGGAAGCCGTCTGGCCCTGGACTTTTGTTTGTTTGGAGATTTTTGATGACTGCTTCAATCTCCTTATTGGTTATGTGTCTGTTCAGGTTTTCTATTTCTTCCTGCTTCATTTGTGGTAGTTTATATGTCTCTAGAAATGTACCCATTTCTTCCAGATTGTCGAATTTGTTGGCGTAGAGTTGTTCATCGTATGTTCTTATAATTGTCTGTATTTCTTTGGTGTTGGTTGTGATCTCTCCTCTTTCATTCATGATTTTATTTATTTGGGTCCTTTCTCTTTTCTTTTTGATAAGTCTGGCCAGGGGATTATCAATCTTATTAATTCTTTCAAAGAACCAGCTCCTAGTTTCATTGATTTATTCTATTGGTTTTTTAGTTTCTATTTCATTGATTTCTGCTCTGATCTTTATGATTTCTCTTCTCCTGCCGGGTTTAGGCTTTCTTTATTGTTCTTTCTCCAGCTCCTTTAGGTGTAGCATTAGGTTGTGTATTTGAGACCTTTCTTGTTTCTTGAGAAAGGCTTGTACCGCTATATATCTTCCTCTCAGGACTGCCTTTCATGTGTCCCACAGATTTTGAACCGTTGTGTTTTCATTATCATTTGTTTCCATGAATTTTTTCAATTCTTCTTTAATTTCCTGGTTGACCCATTCATTTTTTAGAAGGATGCTGTTTAGTCTCCATGTATTTGGGTTCTTTCCAAATTTCCTCTTGTGATTGAGTTCTAGCTTCAGAGCATTGTGGTCTGAAAATATGCAGGGAATGATCCCAATCTTTTGATACCGGTTGAGACCTGATTTATGACCCAGGATGTGGTCTATTCTGGAGAATGTTCCATGTGCACTAGAGAAGAATGTATATTCTGTTGCTTTGGCATGGAATGTTCTGAACATATCTGTGATGTCCATCTGGTCCAGTGTGTCATTTAAGGCCTTTTTTTCTTGTTGATCTTTTGCTTGGATGATCTGTCCATTTCAGTGAGGGGAGTGTTAAAGTCCCCTACTATTATTGTATTATTGTTGATGTGTTTCTTTGATTTTGTTATTAATTGGTTTATATAGTTGGCTGATCCCACGTTAGGGGCCTAGATATTTAAAATTGTTAGGTCTTCTTGTTGGACAGATCCTTTGAGTATGATATAGTGTCCTTCCTCATCTCTTATTATAGTCTTTGGCTTAAAATCTAATTGATCTGATATAAGGATTGTCTCCCCAGCTTTCTTTTGATGTCCATTAGCATGGTAAATTGTTTTCCACCCCCTCACTTTAAATCTGGAGGTGTCTTCGGGTCTAAAATGAGTTTCTTGTAGGCAGCATATTGATGGGTTTTGTTTTTTTATCCATTCTGATACCCTGTGTTTTTTGATTGGGGTATTTAGCCCATTAACATTCAGGGTAACTATTTAGAGAAATGAATTCAATGCCATTGTATTGCCTGTAAGTGACTGTTACTGTATATTGTCTCTGTTTCTTTCTGATCTACT
Organism: Lontra canadensis; assembly: GCF_010015895.1. Classification (NCBI taxonomy): domain Eukaryota; kingdom Metazoa; phylum Chordata; class Mammalia; order Carnivora; family Mustelidae; genus Lontra; species Lontra canadensis. The sequence goes on along the minus strand of NW_022631136.1, from coordinate 3,476,153 downwards.
ACTTTTAGGGTCTCTCTTTGCTTAGAGGACCCCTTTCAATATTTCCTGTAGAGCTGGTTTGGTGTTTGCAAATTCTTTCAGTTTTTGTTTGTCCTGGAAGCTTTTAATCTCTCCTTCTATTTTCAATGATAGCCTAGCTGGATATAGTATTCTTGGCTGCATGTTTTTCTCGTTTAGTACTCTGAATATATTATGCCAGCTCTTTCTGGCCTGCCAGGTCTCTGTGGATAAGTCTGCTGCCAATCTAATATTTTTACCATTGTATGTTACAGACTTCTTTTCCCGGGCTGCTTTCAGGATTTTCTCTTTGTCACTAAGACTTGTAAATTTGACTATTAGGTGACGGGGTGTGGACCTATTCTTATTGATTTTGAGGGGGGTTCTCTGCACCTCCTGGATTTTGATGCTTGTTCCCTTTGCCATATTGGGGAAATTCTCTCCAATAATTCTCTCCAATATACCTTCTGCTCCCCTCTCTCTTTCTTCTTCTTCTGGAATCCCAATTATTCTAATGTTGTTTTGTCTTATGGTGTCAATTATCTCTCAAATTCTGCCCTCGTGGTCCAGTAGCTGTTTGTCCCTCTTTTGCTCAGCTTCTTTATTTTCTGTCATTTGGTCTTCTATATCACTAATTCTTTCTTCTGCCTCATTTATCCTAGCAGTGAGAGCCTCCATTTTTGATTGCACCTCATTAATAGCTTTTTTTATTTCAACTTGATTTGATTTTAGTTCTTTTATTTCTCCAGAAAGGGCTTTTATATCTCCCGAGAGGGTTTCTCTAATATCTTCCATGCCTTTTTCGAGCCCGGCTAGAACCTTGAGAATCGTCATTCTGAACTCTAGATCTGACATATTACCAATGTCTGTATTGATTAGGTCCTTAGCCTTTGGTACTGCCTCTTGTTCTTTTTTTTGTGGTGAATTTTTCCTCCTTGTCATTTTGTCCAGATAAGAGTATATGAAGGAACAAGTAAAATACTAAAAGGGTGGCAACAAACCCAGGAAAATATGTTTTAGCCAAATCAGAAGAGATCCCAAATCGTGAGGGGTGGGGAAGGGGATATAAAGAGGTTCAGAAAGAAAAAAAGAAAAGAAAAAAAAGAAAAAGAAAAAAGAAACAAATAAAAAAAGAAAACCAATAATGAAAAAATATAAAAAGGAAAAAAAAATATATATATATTAGATGAACTAGTTAAAAAACGTTAAAAAAGAAAAGGGTAAAAGTTAAAAAAATTTAGCAGAAGAAGAGAAAAAAAATTGAAAAAGAAAAAAAAATTAAATTAACTGCAAGGCTAAAGAATCATGGGGAGAAAGCCATGAGTTCCGTGCTTTGCTTTCTCCTCCTCTGGAATTCCGCTGCTCTCCTTGGTGTTGAAACTGCACTCCTTGGTAGGTGAACTTGGTCCTGGCTGGGTTTCTTGTTGATCTTCTGGGGGAGGGGCCTGTTGTAGTGATTCTCAAGTGTCTTTGCCCCAGGCGGAGTTGCACCGCCCTTACCAGGGTGAGTAATCCGCTCGGGTTTGCTTTTGGGAGCTTTTGTTCCCTGTGCGCTTTCCGTAGAGTCTGGAGGACGGGAACGAAGATGGCGGCCGCCCATTCTCCGGCCGGGAGGAGCCGAGAGTCCGGGGCCCACTCCTCAGTGCGCCCTCAGAGAACAGCGCCCAATTGCTCCCTTCACCCTGGCCTCCGGCCGCGCTCTGAGCTGACCGAGCCTGAGACCGGTTCAAGGTAAACCCGAGTTTAGAGCTCACTCCTCGGCTCTGTCTCTGTAGCCGGCTTCCCAGTTCTAATACCTGTAAGCTCTGCGACACTCAGACACCCCCGATCCTTCTGTGACCCTGCGGGACCTGAGGCCACGCTGACCCCGCGTGCGCTTTACCCCAGTTAAGCCTCTGGAGCGATGTCCCTCAGCGGAACAGACTTTTAAAAGTCCCGATTTTGTGCTCCGTTGCTCCGCCGCTTGCCGGGAGCCGGCCCCTCCCCCCGCGGTCTATCTTCCCGTCGCTTTGGATTCACTTCTCCGCCAGTCCTACCTTTCAGAAAGTGGTTGATTTTCTGTTTCTAGAATTGCTGTTCTTCTTCTCTTCGATCTCCCGTTGGATTTGTAGGTGTTTGCAATCGTTAGATAAGCTATCTAGCTGATCTCCTGCTACCTGAAGTAGTCTCAGCCTGCTACTTCTCCGCCATCTTGACTCCTCCCCCCTCAATCAACAAGTCTTTAATAAAAAAAAGAAAAATGTTCTTGGCATCCATACAAGGAAGAGAAGTATGTGATGTCTGACATGTTAGTATCTTAGATCAGATTGTGAGCTGAGTATTGATAGCACCTCCCTGCATGAACAGCATTGATCCTGTGATTTCTGACAACATATCCTATTCTTGAGATGAAAACACAGAGACCTTTTCTTAGGTGGGATGGTTCAGAATATTAGGGCATACAATATGTTTAAGTGCAGCACTGTGAGTTGGCAACAGAAGGGAATCACATCAAAGTCCTCCATCAGTGAAGGGCTCAATGGCTGTGGTAATGACTGTCCTTCTGGGATGTTGTGCAACACAATGAGGTCCCTGCTTCTTACCCTGGAGGGGCCCCTGCAATGTGTTCCTTTACAATCAAAGAGCAGAGCAAGAGACATAGTACCATGAGCCCCATGTCCCTTTGGGTAAAAGTCTCCCAACTCACCATGATCATGTGCAAGACTTGCAGAAGGTGGGGAAGGGCTGTCAGGCCAATGGGGACACCTGGGAGCACTAGTTAGGAAAATGCATAGGACAGTGCAGAAGGATTCTAGATGACTGGGATGAGACATAGTTTAAATTCTCTTTTCTGGTATTCCTACAAATATGTGACAATGACTCTACATCTGACCAAGGCAGAGGCAGGGCCATGAGGGCAAGTTTGGGGAGGAGGTGGGGATGTAGATTCATGTGGGGGCAGGACTCTAAGTGGGAGCCCAGGGCAGTAGCAGTATGTCTTCTGAGACATGGGACCCTTTTTGTCACTCAGGGCCCTGGAGGTTAGGTCTCCCCAGCACCTGCATTCACCCTAATCTAGCAGTGGACTCTGCTGGCAGTGTAGAGCACCTTCCTGTCCTTGAAGAAGGTAGAGCAGAAGATCTCATCATTCAGCTCCTGCCCCATCGCCTGTGTGGAGCTCTATTAAGACAGTGCCTGGCAGCCAGGCAGGAGGCCTCAGAGCCCTATCTGACTGAATTTGCTGGTCCTCAGACCCAAGGGACCATTTCAGATATACCACACCCCAGTAAGCACCCACCTCCACCAAGAAGAAAAACATGACACAGCTTCAGGGCTTTTGATGTGCTCTTACACAGGAAAGAGGCACATCAGGAATCCTCTTTCCACCCTGCCTACCATGACATTGGTGTGAACATGAAGGGATCACCAGGGCATCCACTGTCCTGCAACATCCTTCAGCTCAGGGGTGGGATCTCCCCACATATCTCTCTTTCCTTGGAACTCAAGAGGAGGGGACGGGGCTGCCCTGGGATGGCTCAGAGAGGTGGCTTGACCTGACCTAGGCTGCTCTGTATTACCTTATGGCACCTCCTGCCAAATTCCCTAAGGCATTGAGGGCGAGGTTTGAGTCAATATCTGCAGCATGTAAAAAAGCCATTCCCCTGGGGTTTCTGGAATCCAGAGCTCCAGGAAGTAGGCAAACAGCAAGAGAACATCCTTCAGTATCAAATATCATGTCTCCAGCCAAGTAACACTGATACTGGACTACACTAGAATGTGGGTACCTGGTTGCCGGGGCTTCAATTTCTGTTGAGGTCTGTGGTCAAAGAAGTGACTTCACTGCCTGGGATCACATACCTGAGTCCACTCCTGGACTGACACATACACAGTGTTCTGGGATGCTGGTTGCTCATGCCCTTTCTGCATGCAAGGCATCCATACACAGTGACACCAACACACCCTTCTCCACGGGCCCCCAGGAAAGGTCTGGGTGCAGCCAGGGCCCCAGCTTGGGAACACACCTGGCTTCAGACACAACTCTCCACTCTTACCTGTTTTTGACCCTGGATATGCCACTGTGACTGTTAAAGATGTTCTGTGTCTTGTCTGTACAATACAGATTATTCTAGCCTGTACTTCCTCCAGATGTCCAGACGTGTATGTGGTTAACACCTATGAAATTGGAGGAGGGGTGTTGCAAGTAGGAAATAACTCCAACTACATTTTCTTCCTCTTCTCACCTTCTCTAAGTCTGCTACTGGTCAGATCCCACATCACAGTCCCTACTGGTGTGTGTGTGTGTGGGTGTGGGTGTGTATGTGTACGTGTACCCTCACTCATGTGTGGACACATATGTTCATCAGTGCTCACGTTCTGGGTCCCAGAAGATGACAGCCCCACCTATGGAGGGATGGGCAATAGCTTCCCAAGACCTTAGGCTTTCTAATTTTCAAAGCAAACCCTGAAGAAGGGATTGGAGCCTTGGCCCTTGAAGGTCAGAATCCACCCTTAACCCTAGAGACTGCCTGTCCTGTGAGCCATTACCTCCTTTCCAGTGATGTGAATAGGGGTCCACTCAGTGGGTTGCCATGATCTGGGCTCCCCCTGAGACAAGAAATTACTGGAATTCTTCCTGTCTAAGATATCAACATTTACCCTCACCCCCATACTCTCTCCATGTCTATACCACTTACTTCAACACAACTTTTTCCAGACCCCTCAGTGAAAGGCTAGGTGTATCCAAGGCCTCAACTTGGAGAACACTCAAAGAGCTGGGTTCATGCCTGGTTCAGTCTTCTTACCAGTCTGTGATTCTGGCCAAGGTACTGACCCTACAGGGGTCTTCTCCTTCTCCTCTAAGTGGTTCCCTGAAATCCTGTATCCTATTTACACATCTTTGTGTAACACCATCCTCTGGAGTGTGGTCTGGACTTGTTGATTCAATTCCATTCCACCGAACATGGCAACGTGACCCAAAGTCCCTTCTGAGATTTGGTTATAAAAGCTCTGTGCCCAGCCCCATGCTGACTCTGACCTCTGTTCTCTCTCAGATCCCCACACTGGGGAACAAGTCCCTATGTTGAACCATAACATAGACCTAGTACTGAGGAACAACAATAGACAGGGAACTCAGGTCTTCGAGATGGACTGAAACCTGCCAACACCCCTAAGTGAGCTCAAGTTCTAAATGAAGCAGGTCCTGCCTCGCTGTTGTCAACAGCTCCAACCTGCTGAGAGGCTTTGGCAGGAGCCCCCAGCTGAGCACTTCTGGATTCCTGATCTGCTGATACTGTGAGACAGTGTTTGTGGATTAAGCCACTGAGTGTGGGGAAATTGTAGTCACATATCACTAGGAGCAAGGTACTGACACTGTCGACCTGCAGCGGGCCCTGCCCCTCCTCACCTTCCTCTCTGTTCTCCTCAGCTTCCTCCAGCCACCCTGGCCTCCTTTCTAACCTCTACTCTGGCAATATCAAGTTCTTCCTCCAACCCTCTGCACCCTGGTGCCCTCTGCCAAGCTAAATATACTCAGATTTGTGCATGGCTGATTCTTTTTCCTGCCACAGGAAATCTCAATGTCACCTCAGCACAGCCTTGTCTGGCCCCTCACCTGGTGGAGCTCAGGACCCAGTTGTAGTCCCTTGCTCTTTTCCTATGGAGCAATAGCTATTTTCATTCATGTTTTTGTTTTATGTTTGCCCATCTTCCCCTCTATGCCCTGAGCTCCTAGAGGGAGAACCTGGTTGGCTGATAAATACTGGCACCATCTGAGTGATCAGGGCACATTGGCTGAATAAAAAGGTGAAAGGATCCATTCCATCACCAACCAGCTCAATTGCTAGAGCCCAATTGATTTTGGCCATTTTTAAGTTCATTATTTCATCTCATCTCATTTCATTTCATTTCATTTCATTTCATATTTCTTTTCCTTTCTTTTCTTTTCTTTTTCTTTCCTTTCCTTTTCTTTTCTTTGTTAGTAAACTCTATATTTGATATGGGACTCTAATTCATGACCTTGAGATCAAGTGCCACCTGTCCTACTGACTGAGGAAGTCAGGTTCCTCTTTGGTCATTTTTAAAGATTCTAGGCTGATAATGATTGAAGTTAGCTTGGTGATTTCAACATTTTGTAGGTATATTACATTATGTTGAATTATCAAATAACTCTCCAAAGTTTTGGCAGCAAGTCACCATAGATTTTGCCACATGACAGTGCTTAATGACTCTTCACATTGGAGACTGAACTCCTTCATGCAGTCTTTCAGGAAGCCAGAGTCCCCCCACCATGGGCATTCTCACTGGCTGAGAGCTCAGGCACCTCTGCAGCCATCAGCACAAAGGGATACATGACAAAGAAATACACACAAGAGGGTGTTTCCAGCCAGGTCTAGAAGGTCTAAGTGCTCAAAATTTTATTTAGGATTTTATATATTGATAGAGAGAAAAGAGTAAAAGCAGGGGGGAAGGGCAAAGTGAGAAGGAGAATCAGAGAGATGCTGTGATGAGGAAGACAGGAGGTGGCTTTGCTTGAGAATTGCTTGGGCCACATAAAGCATGTCTCTATTGACTGTGGTTTGGCCAGGAGTAATGAGTACACTCAGGTCCCTATCCCTATGGCCTGCCATCAGGGGAGACCTCCCAGGGATTGCTTTGTGGACTCAGACAACATTGAGTGGTGAGAAAAGTTTCCTTTATTTAGAAGGGACATGAGAAGTCAATCATGGCTATGATACTTTCTCTTCTTGGAGCTACATCACCAGCCCCAGAACAAGATCCTGAACCACCTCAAGAACTACCTTTAGCTACCACTGTGGTGCCTGTGGCAGCTTTAGAGCTCAAGAGGCATGGGTGGGAGTAAGTTGTGTGGGTGATATAGCTGAAGATACAGCAGAGGGGGAGGCATCTGCCTTAAGGAGGCTACTGTAGGATTTTATCAACAAAGAAATGCACAACTAAAACATTTATGAGTCTACTATTTTGGGCAATGTCTCTGGCTTAAAGGTATTCAAGATGGGTGGAATCCAAGGTGTGACAGCATGATTGCAGAATCGTGGAGGTCAGAAGAACAGGTGGGACCTGAATGCTTCAGAGTTCCCAGACATCAGTTGAGGAAAGTTGGGTGAAAACCATGAGTCTGGCTTTCTGCTCTATTTAGCCCCAAACTTTGAATCAGTACATGGTTGGTGATCTCTTTCCTGGGAGGGGTCCAGCAAAAAACAGAAGCATGGCAAGATCTCAGACACCCAGGAGGTACAGTGTGTGTCTGTGCCACAGGAATCCATAGAAATTAGAGTTAGAATTCAGTTGTGTACCTGAGATAAAAACGCTTTGTCACTGGCAGGGTGAACAGAGAGTTCTGACAGAAACTGAGGAAATAAGACTGATGGATTGCTTTTCTGTGAGGGCTCAGTGAAGAGCTGGGGGGCAAATATTCAGCACCTGTGTAGAGAGCAGGGTACAGTCATATTCATCCCACCCATTGGTGTTGCAAGCCTTCAGGGAGTAAAACAGCACCATATACTAGATTCCAGAGCTACTTACATGAAGGCCTGCCTCTGCTTAGAAGAGGTGCATTTGCACTAGCTGAAGTACACCTGAGAATCAGTGCAACATCCTGTTCCCCAAGAGACCACCACAAACAACTCACTCCTGTTAAGTTTCCTAATCATAGAGGGCTGCAAAGCTTCAGCTCTTAAGGAAAACACTAAGTAGCATTCTTTGTAATTTTTTTAGCCTTTTATTTTTTTAGGTTTTTTTTTCTTATTTTTCCATCTTTTTAAAATAATTTTTATTATATATACGTGTGTGTGTGTGTGTGTGTGTGTATTCCTTTCTTTGTATTTTATTTTTTCTTTCCTCTTTTCTTTTCTGGACACAATGACGTGATGGAGAAATTCACCCCAAAAGAAAGAAATGGAGGTAGTACTCACTACCAGGGATTGAATCATGTGGATATAAGTCAATATCTGAACTAGAATTTAAAACAATGATTTGAAAGATACTAGGTATCTTTCTAAAAAAATGGCATAGAAGACACTAGAGAATCTCTCACTGTAGAAATAAAAGAACGAAAATCTAGACAGGCCCAAATTTAAAATGCTTTACAGAGATTCAGTACCAAATGAAGATTATTAAAAGGATGGTGAATGAGGCAGAAGAGAAAGTCAGTGATATAGAAGATAAAATAATGGAAAATAAGGAAGCTGAAAAAGAGAGAAAGAAAACTATTGGATCATGAAGGAAGATTTTGAGAAATCAACATTTCCATAAAGTGAAATAATATGCAGAAAATAAAGGTCCCAGAAGATAAGGAGAGGGACAGAGGGGGAGAAGGTTTATTTCAAAAATTGGAGCTGAGGACTTCCCTACCTGGGGAAAGGAAACATGTACTCAAGTCCAAGAGGCACAGAAAACCCCTCTCAAAATCAATAAAAATATGTCAGCATCTTGACATAAAACAGTCAAGCTTTCAAATTTTAATGGTAAGAGAAAATCCTGAAAGCTGCTCGGAACAAGAGGGTCTTAACCTACACGGGTAGATACATAAGGCTAGCAGCACACCTGTCCACAGAGGCTTGGCAGGCCAGAAAGAACTACATGATTTATTCAATGTCTTAAATGGGAAAATTATGCAGCCAAGAATTCTTAATCCAGGGAGCCTGTCATTCAGAGTAGAAAGAGAGATAAAGAGTTTTCCAGGACAAACAAAAGCTTAAGGATTGTGAACATTAACCCAACTCTGAAAGAAACATTTTTGGGGATTCTTTGAGTGGAGAGAGAGCCCAAAGGTAACAAAAATCCAGAAAGGAACAGAGACAATCTACAGAAACAGCAACTTTGCAGGTAATACAATGGCACTGAATTCATATCTTTCAATAATTACTCTGAATGTAAAGGACTCAATGCTCTAATCAAAAGACATAGGGTATTAGCATGCATTAAAAGAAAAACAAGACCTATCAAAATGCTGCTTATGAAAGACTCACTGTAGAGCCAAAGACACATTGAAATTGAAATTGAAGGTATGGAGAATAATTTACTATGCTAATGGGCATGAAAACAAAGCTGGAGGAGCCATCCTTATATACCAGACAAACTAGATTTTAAACCAAAGCCTTTATAAGAGATAAAGAAGGACACACTGTATCATAATTAAAAGAGTCTATCCAACCAAAAGATCAAATAATTGTATTTATACCCCTAACTTGGAAGCAGTCAAATATATACATCAATGAATAACAAAATTGAAAAAATTCATTGATAATAATACAATAATTGTAAAGAACTTCAACAACCCACTCACAGCAATGGACATATCATCTAAGCAGAAGATCAACAAAGAAAGAAGGGTTTTGAATGACATGCTGGACCAGATGGACTTCACAGTGATATTCAGAGCATTGCTTCTGAAAACACATACTTTTGGAGTGCACATGGAACATTCTCTAGAATAGATCACATACTGGCCGAGAAATTAGGTCTCATCAGCACAAAAAAGATTAATATCATACTATACGTATTTTTAGACAATGGTGCCATGAATCTTGAAGTTAACCACAAGAAAAAATGTGGAAGGACCACAAATATGTGGAAGTTAAAGAGCAGCTTATTGAAGAATGAATGGAGAACGAGGAAATTTTTAAAGAATTAAAAATTTGTGGAAGCAAGTGAAAATGAAAGCAGGACAATTTCAAGCCTTTGGGATACAGCAAAGGCAGTCCTAATAAGGAAGTATATGGCGATACAGGCCTTTCTCAAGAAACAAGTTATATTCTCCAATATATGACCTAACCTTAAACCTAAAGGTGCCGAAGAAAGAACAGCAAGTAAAACCTAAGTCCAGCAGGTGAAGAGAGATAATAAAGATTAGAGTGGAAATCAATGATATAGAAATTAAACAAAAGATAGAACAGATCAATGAAACTCAGAGCTGGTTCTTTCAAAGAATTAGTAAGATGGATGAAACCTTAGCCAGACTTACCAAAAAGAAAAGAGAAGGACCCAAGTAAATAAAATGATAAGTGAAAAAGGAGAGCTGTCAACCAACATAGAACAAACAAGAGAATATTATGCGCAATTAAATACCAAGAAATTGGGCAATCTGGAAGAAATGGCTGCATTTCTAGAAGTCTATAAACTACCAAACTGAAACAGGAAGAAATAGAAAACTAAAACAGACCCATAACCAGCAAAGAAATGGAATAAAAAACCTCCCAACAAACTAGTCTTGTGCCTGATGGCTTTCCAGGAAAATTCTAGCAAACATTTAAAGAAGAATTAATATCTATTCTTCTGAAACTGTTCCAAAGAATAGAAATGAAAGGAAAAGTTCCAGACTCATTCTATGAAGTCAGCATTACCTTGATCTGCAAACCAAAGACCCCACCATAAAGAAGAATTTCAGGCTAATATCCCTGATGAACATGGATGCAAACCTGCTCCCCAAGATAATAGCTAACAGGATCCAACAGTACATTTAAGGGATTATTCACCACAGCCAAGGGGGATTTATTTCTGGGATGCATGGTTGGTTCCCCATTTATAAATCAACCAATGTGATACACCGCATTAATAAAAGAGAGGACAAGAACCACATGATCCTCTCAACAGATGCAGAAAAAGCATTTGACAAAATACAGTATCCTTTCTTGGTAAAACCATCTGCCATGTAGGGAAAGAAGAAAACACCTAAATATCATGAAAGACCACAACAAATATCATCCCCATCAGAAAAAACTGAGAGCTCTTCCCCTAAGGTCAGTAACACGACAGGGATGATCTGTACTCTCACCACTGTTGTTCAACATACCACTGGAAATCCTACCTTCAGCAATCAGAGAACAAAAACAAATAAAAGACACCCAAAGTGGCAACAAATATCTTTTGCAGATGACAAGATAGTCTATGTAGAAAACATAAAAAACTCCACTGAAAAATTGCTAGAACTGATACAGCAATTTAGCAAAGTCTCAGGATATAAAACAAATGCACAGAAGTCAGTTGCATTCCTGTACACTAACAATGAGGCATAAGAAAGAGAAATCAAGGAATTGATTCCATTAACAATTACACACACACACACACACACACACACACACACACAAAATGACACCTAGGATTGACCCTGACCAAATATGTAAAGGATCTGTACTCTGAAAACTATAGAACACTTAATGAAAGAAGATGAGGAAGATACAAAGAAATGGGAAAACATTCCATGCTCACAGATTGGAAGAAAAAATATTATTAACATATCTATGCTACCCAAAGAAATGTACACATTCAATGCAATCTCTATCAAAATACCATCAACATTTTTCAGAGAGCTGGAGCAAACTATTCTAAAATTTGTGTAGAAGCGAAAAAGACCCCCAAAGGACAACAGAATGTTGACAAAGGGAACCAAAACCAATTCCAGACTTCAAGCTATGTTTCAAAGCTGTAATCACCAAGACAGTATGGTACTCACACAAAACCAGATACCTAGATCCATGGAGCAGAATAGAGGACCCAGGAATGGACCTTCAATTCTATGGTCACTGATCTTTGACAAAGGGGGAACAAATAACCAATAGAAAATGACAGTGTCTTCAACAAATGGTGTTGGGGCAATTGGACAGCCATGGGCAGAAGAATGAACCTGGACCACTTTCTTACACCATACACAAAAACAAACTCAAAATGCATAAAAGACCTGAATGTGGGCTCCTGGGTGGCTCAGCGGGTTAAAGCCTCTACCTTCAGCTCAGGTCATGATCCCAGAGTCCTGGGATCGAGCCCCACATCGGGCTCTCTGCTCCTCGAGAGCCTGCTTCCTTCGCTCTCTCTGCCTGCCTCTCTGCCTACTTGTAATCTCTGTCTGTCAAATAAATAAATAATATCTTAAAAAAAAAAAAAAAAGACCTAAATGTGAGGAAGGAATCCATCAAAATCCTAGAGGAGAACACAAGCAAAAGCCTCTTTGACTTTGGCCACAATGACTTCTTCCTAGACATGTCTCCAGAGACAAGGAAAACAAAACCAAATATTAACCATTGGGACTTCATCAGGAAAAAAAAGGTTTTTGCACAGCAAATGAAACTATCAACAAAACTAAAAGGTAGCCTACAGAATGGGAGAAGACATTTGCAACTGACCTATCAAATAAAGGTCTAGTCTCCAAAATCTTAGAAGAGTTCATCAAACTCAACACCCAAATCCCAAAAAACCTAGCCCAGAAATTGCCAGAAGACATGAACAGACAAATCTGCAAAGAACACATAAATGGCTAACAGACACATGTAAAAAATGCTCAACATCAGTCTTCACCAGAGTAATACAAATCAAAACTATAATGAGAGACCACCTCACATAAGTCAGATTGTTAAATGAATAACTCAGGAAACAACTTATGTTAGGAAGGATACAGTGAAAAGGGAACCCTCTTACATTGCTGGTGAGAATGTAATCTAGTGCAGTCACTCTGGGAATAGTATGGTGGTTCCTTAGAAAGTTAAAAATAGAACTACCCTATGACCCAGCAATTGCACTACTATCCAAAGGATTAGAATGGGCACATGCACCCCAATGTTACTATAGCAATGTCCACAATAGCCAAACTATGGAAAGAGCCATGATGTTCATCGACTGATGAATGGATCAAGAAACCTTGATATATACACAATGAAATATTACTCACCCTTTAGAAAGAAGGAAATCTTGCCCCTTGTAACAGTGTGGATGAAACTGGAGGGTATTATGTTAAGTGAAATAAGTCATTCAGAGTAAGACAAATAGCATAAGATTTCACTCCTATGTGGAATTTAAGATACAAAACTGATGAGCATGGGGGAAGGGAAGGAAAAATAAAATAGGCTAAAAACAGAGAGGGAGACAAACCATAAGAGACTCTTAACTACCGAGAACAAACTGAGGATTGCTGGAAGGGAAGTGGGTGGGAGGATGGGGTAATTGGCTGATGGGCATTAAGGAGGGCTTTCGGTGTCATGAGCCCTGGGTGTTATATGCAACTGATGAATCACTAAATTCTACCTCCAGATTAACAATACACTATAAGTTAGCTAACTTGAATTTAAACAAAACTGAGATATAAAGGTTAAAAAAAAAGTGTGCAAAAATGTGAAAAAATCACTCATTACTAGTTTTTAAAAAATATATAGCTATTTTTCATTTTAAACATGTGTTAATGGAAGATGTATGTTGAATTTAAGAAATGACACAGATGACCATATGGGAAGGGGGGAAAGAAAAAAAAATAAGAGATGGAAACAAGCCAGAAGAGACTCTTAAGGATAGAGACAAATTGGGGTTTGATGGAGGGAGGTGGATGGGGGTTAGGCTACATTGGTGATGTGTATTAAAGAGGACACTTGGTGTCATGAGCACTGGGTTTGTATGTACATGATGAATCACCGAAGTCTACTCCAGAAACTTATTTTGCACTGTATGATCTCTAGCTAAAATTTAAATTAAACAAACAAACCTGTGTTGAGTTTGCTAATAGTACTTTAAGTGAATTAATAACTTTTTTAAACCTTAACATTTCTAATATTGTAGACATTAATACATGTAACCCATGTAATGAAAAGCTCTTTGATATCTTCAACAACGTTTTAAGTGTGAAAGGATCTTGTTGAGAGCAAAAATTGTGAGAATTGGGATCCCAGGAATGTCTCCGGCTGTCCTGCACCTGGTAGGCCACAAGAGGGCAGCATGCTCTCTGGTACTCACCCACAGGGGTCTCTCCACATCCCTTTATTTCCTTCTCTGCACTCTTGCACTGCACAGCCTCTTAATTACAGGAAGCAACCTTCTAAGCATGGTCCCATCAAGACCAAGGCAGTCACATATTCCTCTGTAAATGTTTATCGGATGTCTCTATGCAAAGCTTATCACCCAAGGCTGAGTGAACAGGAGAATCCCCTCTCTCAAAAGAGTTAAGTATCTAGTGAAAGAGTGGGACCCAAAGGCTAGAAATTAGAACAGAAACAATGTGATGTGTTTGAAAGCCCCTTATGTTCTATAAAGGACTGAATGTTACAAAGAGATTCCTGACCTGACAGACAGAGGAAAACCAACAGGGAGATACTGAGATACTGGCCAGGAATTTCTGGAAGGATCTGGGTCCTCAGGAGCATAATAAGGACAAACACCAAGTTCTGAGAGAGATAGGAGAGGAGGGATTGGAAAACTAGAAACCAGGGAACAGGAAGGGGAACACTGGATTTTTCTATCTAGAAGGTGATATTTCCCAGAAGTCAGGAGAGTTTGAGCAAAGACCACAGTTAAAATGGGGGGTAGAAGACATTCTAACTTGGGAGGAGTGCAGGTGGGGATCTAGGGAGCAGGCCTACCAGAGGGGCCTCATTATAGAGGCAGAGGCAGAGTCCAAGGTGTCCCAAGCAGTCTGTCTCAGAGAACACAAGATGCTGGTGCATGAAGGCCATGAGCAAGCTAGGGGGTAGTCAGCTTTGGTGTGCATTAGCCCGAAGGTACAGGGAAGTGGTCTGATTTACCCATGGCCATCCTAATACACCAGAGACATAGACTGAGCAGTGTGAGGGCAAGGGTATCAGGAGGCATATGGTCAGGAGTCCAAATCAAGAAATCTCCATGGAAGAACATCTGGAAGTCCTGGGCTGAGATGGAGGGAAGGAGGATGGGGAAGAGGGAGGGAGGGAGGTGTGTAGGATGAGGCAGCAGACTGTGTGGCCAGGAATGAGCTCTGTCCCAGGAGTCATCTGCCCTGTGGGAAGAGGGAGCCTGACCTTTTTGACTGAGGGATTTACAGGCAAATGGAGGGTATTGGGGAAGGAAGCAGACAGGGCCCTGCAGGCCTGAGGCCTGTGGTATTGAGGGAATCCCAAACCTCCTCCAGATTCAACAAAGCCTGGAGGCAGGCCTAGAAATGACTCATGGCCAGCAAGTTTAGCCTCCTCACTTGCGAAGATGAAAACAGATATAGCAGATGAACACAGGGGAAGGAAAGGAAAAATAAAATAAGATGAAAATTGAGAGGAAGGCAAACAATCAGAGGGGCTAAGGTAAAGGAGTCCTGGACAGTGGAATGAATAACTTCCACCAAAGCCCACCCAACAAGTCTGGCAGAGTTAGGGCTGGAACCCAGTTCTTTGCTTTCCCTCTGCCATGACATTTCACCCAGGGTCCCACAGGTGAAAAGAAGCAGAGCCTGCAGAGGTCCCACTGTGTGCCTAGTATCACCACAACTCCTTTACAAATCAGCTTGGAAGGGGTGAATTTCCTTGGGGACCAACAGCAGGATGTCTGCCTAGAGGGGCAGAGACAACCCCAGTCTTGGTCCTGGGCATGGGGGAAGAAGTACAGAGACAGGAGAGAGACACAGGAGAATGCCTGCTCCCCTGTTTCCCCACTGGCTTTAACTCAGCTAAGGAAACCACATCCTTTTTTCCCAGGGGCAACCTCCCAGCTACTGTCCAAACTGAGAAATCTCCTCAACTCATTGTTAAGGCCAAGGACAGGCTGCCCCCAAATGTGCCATTTTGGTATGCTGATTATTTATTTATTTATTTATTTATTATTTTATTTTTCAGCAATCTCTAAATGCTACCTGCGTCTTGAACAAATAACTTCAAGATCAAGGGTCCCAAACTTCACTGACTGAGCCAGCCAGGTTCCCCTGGCATACTGATTTTCAGTCAAAGTTACTTAAGACACAGCCTATGCAAGGACACTTAGACCTTTCTCCATCCCCCTGAAAGCAGGAAATACATCTCGCATGGAAAAGTACCCTCCCTGAAGCAGGAGGTAAAGAGATGCCTTATCACCAGAGGTGGGGATTTTAGAGCCAAAAAGCCTTTAGAAACAACCCTTGTTACTTTTTACCAATTCACTCCTCCAGCCCAAACTCCATTTAGAATTCCTTACTAATCAAAGCTCCAAAAGTTAAGTGTTCTTCATCCTTTCAATGTCTCACACATTTATTGTCACTTTGTCTAAAATGTGTAAAAGCTTCCTGTCTTGGTCCCTTCTTTGAGTCTCAGTTGTATTATTGAGCCTCCAATAATTGTCTTAATTTGTCTCACATAATTTTTATTCTTAGTGCTGCTAAGACCTTGAGGGTAGAAGAATATCCCTCCCTTCATCAAGCCCTAGTAGGAGGCTATGAGTCTCCCCAAGGGGAAGACTTACTTCCCACTACCTGCATCTCAGCCTCTGGCATTGGGGAGCATTGAGGAGTTTGGGTGGGATGGGAGCCCCAACTGTGGGAACCCAAAATAGGATGCCTGTGTCAGGACCTCCACTGTTCAGCCCAGCCCTCTCTCAAGTCTGGGTGGGCCTGAGGTCATGGGGCCTACTGTGGCCTTCTCATATCAAAGAACCCATTGGGAATACAGGACCCCTGAGTGGGGAGTCCCTTGTATTTCAAAGCCTATCTATCCTCTCTGTCTTGCCAACTGCTGATCCTGCTTCCTGTCTCACTTTCATTCTGATTGGATGCTACAGGATCACAGTCAATAGCTCTGCAGAAAGTCGCTGGACAACAGACGAGCACTCATTTCACACTCACTCCTTCCTTCATTTAGTCATGCACTCCCTCCTTCATTAGTGCATGCACTCATGCACTCAACAAATGCTCCTTTCCTACAAAACCTAAGGAGGGAGTCTCTTGCTCCAACCTAGGACAGCAGAGGTGAATGATCCTGCCTGCCAGGGCAAGGTAGTGGATATGGGCAAGAAGGTGAAGAACTGCAGGGCCCAGCAGAGGTTACATACCACCTGCCTGCAGTCCTGTTTGGCTTGGCTTGGCTTCACTGTTAAGGCTTTTGTTTATCTTTAAGATTAGTTGACACATGTTAGAAGCAGATGTTTTCACAAAGAATTCAGAGTTCCAGGACCATGGATAGGGCCAGCAACAGCGAGTCCGTTTTCCTACTGGCTGCCCTTGCCTGAGGCTGAGTTGGGGCTGTCCCCTCTGGTTAAGAATGATGCCAATCACCAAGGTCTCCACCACTCCCTAGTGTCTCCAACCCCGAAGCCCCCCTGTCAGTTGCCACCGGTTACCTTCCTGTTGGTGTTGTTGCTGTTCTTGGGCCAGCAAACTTCAGCCCTTGACTCCCACTACCTGCACAGGAAGTTTGTGTGCCCCGTTCTGTGCAGAGTGAGAAGTGCTTTGACAATGACAGCAGAGGGCGCTGTGGGAGAACACAGGAGACGTGCCCAGGGGCTTGCCCAGGTGGCCTGGAACCAGAGATTAGCCCTACCAGTGGTGAGGAGAGAAGACACCCAGGACAGCTGCTGGCTGTGGTCTGCACTTCTTCCATTCATTGGCTCAAACAGTGGAAGGCTGACCCCAGCAGGGTGTGCACCCCAGGTTTCCATTCTTGTGTTCCTGGGCTGTCCCTGAACAGTTCACTTAGTCATAAGTGATTCACTTATTCACCCAAGCATGCATCCAGCCAGCATTTATTAAATACTTGTGTGTTTGGCATTGTGCCCTGCCCTGTCCTTATCCCCCAAGAGTTCAATATGTGATTAGGAATTTAGCATAGAAGATTATGTGTTCTCCATGTATTGTGACTCACTCACTAAGTTCCCAAAGCATGTGGCATTAGTGTATGGCACACAGCAGGTGCTCTACTGATACTTGTGGTGTGAATGAATAAAAAGATAACTAATTATAATACCTCTTATTTACTGAGCTCTTTCAAAATTATATGTACTGTCATAATGCTCAAGGTAGGTCCTGTTACTATCCTATTTTATTGATAAAGTGAGCCCCAGAGAGGTTAAGTAAATTGCCTAAGGTCACACAGCCAGTCTGAACTCCTAGCAATTATTCTCTGTACCATTGCAGTAATGCAAGGCAAGATGCACTTGTGGTCAAGGTGTAATACATAGGGCAGCCTTGGGCTTTCAGAGGGCAGAGTGGTCATGAGGGCTGGAGCAGAGAAGAAAGTCTTCATGAAGACTGGACAGAAGGAGCAGTAGAGGAGGGAGACCATCTTACCTGATGCAAGGGGGATTATGGTTGGAGGAAAGCAGGGGTTAAGGGATGGTGCCCACACATGGTATGGGTTCTCCACACATGCTTCCTGGGTCGAGGGGCTGGGGTGCCAGTAAGGACATATCCTTCAGCAAATGTGAGGTCTTCCATATTTCAAGCCCCAGGCTGTGTGCTCGGGAGGACATGAACATGAGCAAGAACTTCCCCCCAAGAAGGACAAGAAGGCAAAGGCAAAATATGCAAATGTCTATGCTCCAGGAGAGGAAATGCTGAGAGTCAGAGTGGTGTGGGAGCAATTTTCTGGAAGGAAGAGATTGGTTTCCATTGGGAAGGACAGAGCAGGCTCCTGGATGGACTAAGGCATGAATGGTGGCAGGATCTCACTCTGTAGTGGGGAAGGGCACCCTGGGATAAGAGCAAAAAGACAAATGCCCAAAGTTGAATGGGGCAGGTTGGCCCCATATGCCCCCAGCTGAGGACCTGGAGGTGGCTGACAGGGCAGAGTAGGCCCACTCCCAGAGGGCTATGTGTGCTGCGCTAAGCAGCTCAACTTTCTCCCCTGGGTGATGGGGAGCTGGTGGAGTTTTATAGGACAGGGACAGGTGTGGCTTAATAAGAAACAACAGAAAAATACTTATCTTCTGGGGTGCCTGGGTAGTCCAGTCAGGTGGGCATCTGAGTCTTTGTTTCAGGTCAGGTGAAGAGCTCATGGGTCCTGAAATCAAGCCCCTTGTAGTGTTCTGTTGCTAGCAGGAGCAGGGTTGAAGATTCTCTCCCTCTGCCCCTCCCATCGTGCTCTCTCTCTTTCTCAGTCTTTCTCAAATAAATATATCAATCTCTCTCTGTCTCTCTCAAATAAATAAATAAATAAATAATCTTTAAAAAATTAGTTGTCTTCTAAGTCTAAGTTCCTAGAGGGCATAGCTCTAATTCTGGGAACAGGGTTATAAAGAGTAATGTTGAGGAATGTAGAAAGCCATCTACTCTGAGGATTGCTCCTCAGACTCTGGGAGGTGCAATGTGAATTGCCCTTTACCAGGAACCAGGATGTCTGGGCCCAGTTCCTGCTGCATCACTAACTCACTGCATAGCCTTGTTCGGGTCACTCCATGGAGGTCAATTTCTTCATCTGTAATAGAAGGCGCTACTCACCTTTGAGGGCTCTTCTAACCCAGCACAGCCTCTATTAAGCTAAGATCCCATGCCAACCCCTCATCCTCCTAAGAACACTGGACAGATCCAGGCAGATATGGGAAGGCTCAGCCATCCTTGCTGGGCTGTCCACATGAGGGAGGCAGAGTGGGACAGTTGCCCAATGGAGTCTTCAGCCCCTACCAGCCACTGGCTGACCCAGCTGGGAAGGCCCAACCTCCCAGGGGTCCAGAAGAAAGCTGAAGTGTGACAGGTGCCAGAGGAGAGGAAGAGCAGGGGGTTGGGTGGAGGGGAAGGGAACTAACCGAACAGCTTCCTTCCAAACCAGCTCTAGACCCAGGGCTCAGTATTTCACTAATGGACAAAAGAGCTCTGTGAACATTTCCTGCCCTACTCCAGCCCACTCCTCTCAGTGACAACTCAGCTCGGGGTCAGCTCTCTGTTGGCTCCTCAAGCAGTCTTCTCAGGAGAGCTGAGCGTCCAGGTCAGGGCTTGACTAGAATTGCAGGCTCAGCACCACACTGTCAGAGCCTTTAGTGTGGCTCTCCAGCCTAGGCAAGTGAGCTGCCAGCTTCCTCAGACAGGAGCCCACCTCCAACTCTGTTTTCCTCCAGGCCCCTCTACCCACTTAAATTCTATAAAATCTTCCTTGTGGAGGCTCTCCTTGACTGACTTGTCCACATTAAAACTTCCTTCACATTTCTTAGCTCATGGTCTGCTAGAGCCTTCTGCCTTCAAATGTTCTGCTTTCTGGACTTCTCCAGATATTTTAAAAAGCATTTCTTCCATGTGTGGGAGAGGGCCTTCTTCCAGTTCAGTTGGATACCATGCTTTTTATACTTCGTTGACTCATTCATTCCTGACAGCAGCTTGATGGCCTTGTCTTCTAAGCCCCCTAAAACCTACTTTTCCATCATTCAGGAAGAGTCCCTGCTCTTGCAACCAGGGCTACCTGGTGTTTCTTATTAGATGGTCCCCTAAACCACCCTCAGGATCCTCTAAAGGGGGGTTGGTGAGTAAACTTGAACCCTACCTTCAGGGGGAATGCTGCCCTTTGGGTAGGCTAATGTTATCCCCTAAAAGCCCAGTTCTGGGGCCCTTGGCCTGTTCCAGATCACTGCCTACACTACACTTCTTGGCCTGCATGTAGGCAGGGAGCACCCATTTGGCCAACCAGGGCCTTACAGGGACTTGCAAGCCTATGGAGCTAGAGCCCACACCCAAGCACCTGTACATTCACCCTGACATGGTAGATGCCTGTTGGTGACAGTCTGTTCCCTTTGGACTTGCCACCCATGGCGTCCCAGGCTTCCAACAACCAGGGCACTGAGTGTCTCTTATTGGAGCTTACAATAGCCAACTTACTGGCTCTGACTTAACAAGGCAGGGCAGTGTGCTCTCTTTCTGCCTTCAGGAGAAATATGCACATTTATGTAGATAAGGGTTTGGGATTATACAGATGCCTTGTTCCCCCAAGATCCTGCTCCTGTATCCCAGTGTCTCCTGACTCCTGCCTTGTTCTAAGTCCCTGGCTACCATGACCTTCATGGCCCAGACATGGACAGCTCATCTTCATCATTGGACTTGGGTAGCTGGGGCCCTGCAGGCCCAAAGAGATGGAAGCCTGGTTCCAATCACTTCATTGTCTCCATCATGGAGGGGGTGCACACACTTAAGATCACCCTGAGGCAGCAGTGACAAACTGAAGCCCATCAGTCCCTACTGGGTCCTGCTGCCTGAAGGACCCCTTGGTTCTCTAGCAGAAAGAGTTCCCAGGTATCTTCTATTAGGTGATACCCCCTCCCCAAGCCTTCAGGGCCCACACAGGCAAGGCAGTCAAGGAACCTCCAGCCCTCCATTCAGGAGGACTGTGTCCATGAATGTCCTCTTCCACATCCTGGGCTACTCTGCACCAAGCTGGAGTATGCAGAGCACTCTCGTTTCAGCTGACCTGAGGCCTTTAGGATACTGCAGGCTCCTGGAGCCACGGCTGATCCCTGGTCACCTGCATTGTCTCCAGAGTAGTGGGGGCAACACACCAAAAATCATCCTGATCTTGAGGGGGTAGTTGACATATGCCAAATTCCAAGCACTAAGCTACACAAATGCTCAACTTTTTCCCTAGGGGTAGAACCACAAGTATCTGCACCACCTTGCCAGGATGGACCCAGCAACTGATAAAAGTAGCCTGAGCCCAATGGGAGACCTAGGAATACTGAGTGCTGATTAAGTCTTGGACCCTAGCAAGCAGACTCTCACCATTTCAAAGCTGCTCCAGAAAAATTTGGGGGTTGACTCCCTCTATCCTGAAAGGTATACAAGTGGTTAGGGAGCAGCCTGATCTCAAGAGGCCTGCCCAAGCATGGCTGAGGGGGGGTTAACTACACATGCACACATGTGCATCAACAGGGCAAGAAACGGGAGGGGCTGGTCACTGGAGCAGGCTTCTGTGGGCTCAAGGTCATCTACATCATTCCAAACTCTAATTACACAGTTTTCCATTGAAGGTAGAAGAGAAACGGAGAAACGGAGAAACAAATCATTCCAGGGCAGAGCTGGACAGGCTGGGTAAGGCATCTTCTAGTAAGACACACTGGGGAGACTTTATTGCTGGTCAAGCCCAGGACCCCATCCACAGTGGGTCCAAATGGGTACTGACCATGGCCAGCTGAAAACTGCAGGCTCCATGGAGGTATCACATTCCCTGACTTCAAGCTCTACTAGAAAACTCTAGTAATCAAAACAGTAGGGCACTCAAACATATAGAAATGAACATGTTTTTGCCAAAGACACAGCTGGAAGATACTGGAATATATTGCCAGAGCAGTGTTAGTTGTCTGGAAGGTGATTCTTCCAAGAAGACTCCTCTCAGTTCCCTGGTTCTGGAAGAACACTTGACCTGACTAGGCACCAAGTCCAAATAAGGATTTGCAGTTCTGCCTCAGTATGATTCTCGGGAAGTGAGATGGGGACTGTGCCACCAAAATCCAGGCCCAAGGCCGCCCACCTGCTCTGTGTCACCCTGCAAGCAGGTGAGCGCCAGATGAAGCTGGTGACCTCTCAGGCTGAAGTCATATATTTCTCATTCTCGGTGGTCTTCATCCATTCATATTCACCTCAAGTCCCTTTCCATTGGATTGCTAGGGCCCCGTGGTAGGGAGAAATTACCCATTGTGCCCCAACTCAACATCCTCAGGCCTCCACTGGAAGCTTTATGGTTGAAGGACCTGGGGTTTGCTTGCCATGCAGCCAGAGCTGGGCTGTCACCAAAGAGGCACTTGTAAATGCTGCATGAAGGATGGATTCCTCTATGACATCTGGGATGGAGGGAACTAGGAGCTCTCCTGGAGTACAAATCTCATAGGGTCAAAAACTCTACCTCTCAGCCTGTGAGAGGAGTCTCCCACGTGTTTGGAAGCAGCCTCTATTAGAGAGCACACCACTGTCCTTCACAGCTCCTGCCAGCCCTGAGAGACCCTATGATATCTAAAAGCAAAACAGCATAGGGGGCCAGTTCTGATGTGGGAAACAAAGGCAGAAGAAAAATTATTCAATTTCCGTACTATCTACACCCACTGATAAGTCCTTGAAACAGGCAGAGTAACTTTCCTCTAGGGACTCAACTGCCTTGATGTTAATACTTTGCTACGGGTGAAAGGCAACTCTAGCCCCAAACCACCCCCACCTCCCAGATCCTATAGGTTGACTTTAACATATAAGAATTCCTTTGGAAACTTCTTTTATCTCTAAATTCCCCAAGATATGTGCTGATAATCACCTCCCAAGCATATGGCCTACCCATATACATCTAAAGGGTCTCATTACTAAGGTTTTATTAGATGGTAATAAATGACCTTTTCCCAACAATATGTAGTCCCCCAAAGGCCTTGGAAAACTTACTTCCAAAATTCCTTAGAGACTTGCCCTATCCCTAACTCCCTCCCAACCCAAAAGTATATAATGGGCCACTCCTCATGACCCCAGTGCAGCTCTTTCTGCGTGTCCTGTCCCTGTGTTTTCATAAAACCACCTTTTCACTGGAAGTGGTATTGTCTGTTATGCCAGAGTTGCAGGGGCCTGAAAATAGTCCTTTTGTCTTCAGGGGAATGGAACACATCCTGGAGAAAAATAAGCTTTTAATACGTTCTAAAGTTACACTTAAATAGTAGTTAGTTGGGCCTCTTTTTAGACTTCAAATAAAAGGTCCTTCATTGTAGTATGCAATGAGACAGTGTCATGTATGGACAATAATTTTGTGTCCTTACCCAGAATTACATACACAGAGGGCAAAGCACGGTGCTCAATCAGTAAGTCCATAGCGGCGCTGTGACAATAGTGCAGGCAGACAGTCCTTCCATCTATCTCCCTTTTACAGTATCATCCTGTCTTCCTGGAAGACATGGGACACTGATGTCCCACCTCTTCCCAGTATATTGGCTGCAAAAGTAAATGCAGGTGCAAAAGTAAATGCAGAAAACAGCCTCACGAGTCTGTGGAAACAGCAGCTGCAGTACCAGCAGCTACCTTTATCTTAATAGTGATACCTTGCATATTTAGAGTTTTGCCTTATTGTTGTTCAAGAAAATCCACTAAAGGGATTTGGATTGGTTAGACTGCCATTGCCCAATGTGAACTTGGGACCTTGTACTTCTGAACATGAGGGCAGTGCTTGTATGTGCTGGGTGGTGACCCGGTTTATGGAAATACAAGTAAGGGAAAGCTGTGTTGCACTATGTGTGACCCAAGGATTTAGAGGATATGGAGTCTTATCACTGTTGGCACCAAATATATTGAGCTATTGGATTAGAATATATTGAGAATTTCTCAAATATATTGAGAAGTTGGATTAGACTCATTATATACAATAAAAGCCACCTCCCTTCTCATATGGATTATAGGATTTGCATTTTTTTTAAATATTTTATTTATTTATTTGACACAGAGAGAGAGAGAGAGATCACAAGTAGGCAGAGGAGCAGGCAGAGAGTGAGGCGGAAGCAGGCTCCCTGCGGAGCAGAGAGCCTGATGTGGGGCTCGATCCCAGGACCCCGAGACCATGACCTGAGCCGAAGGCAGCGGCTTAACCCACTGAGCCACCCAGGCGCCCCAGGATTTGCATTTTTCCTCTTGGTTTAACTACTCAATAAAAGTAGTACTATTAAGGGGGCTTGGTTGGCTCAGTCTTTAGAGCATGTGACCCTTGATCTTGGGGTCCTGAGTTCAGCCCCATGGTAGGTGTAGAGTTTCCTTTAAAAAAAAAATAGAGAGAGAGCGATAGAGAGTTTACTTAATACCTAAGAAAAAGGGTGGGGGACCCGAGTGGCTCAGTTGGTTAACTGTCTGAATTTTGATCTCACCTCAGGTTTTGATCTTAGAGTTGTGAGTTCAAATCCTGCTTTAGGCATGGAGCCTACCCCCCCCAAATAAAGTTTACTTAAAAAAATTAATTCTCTTTTTTCAATATACTTTATTGTTTGTATTCATTTTGTTATCTTTTGATTTTCTCTGCTTTTATATATGGTTGCTGACATTATTTTTGTGATCCTATGATTGTCCATTTAGAGGTTTGCATTGATGTTAAGTATTTCTTAGGGACTAGAGGCTCATAAAGTACATTAAGAAGCAAAAGGATGAGAATAGAACTACTTCAGTAAATTCATTCTAATAAATGCAGTTGAATTCTTCATGGAAAGCTTCTTGAACAGACTCTTCATTATGGACAAGAAATCTCTTTTAAAAGAAAACTAAAAACAATGGACAACAATAAAGATCATCTTTGCAAGTCATATCCAACCTACATACTTGCAAATCATTGTCTCCTCTATCCCCATCCCTGCCCTGTAAGCTATAGACCAGTACGTCCCTGTGTGGAGAGGTAAGCTATGTGAATTCACCATGACAGGTGTTCCACTGTGTATCTACCCCACATGTTCTGCCAGCCGATTATATCTTACTGTCCCAGTAGTACTGTCTTGATTAAATGGATTTGAATAGAACCCTGGCAGTTTATTTCAGCATATAAAGTTCAGTTTTTAGAAAAATCCAAAAATGTGTCAGATCTTTTGGATCCATTACAACCAGAGTGGCATGCAAAGTTGAAGAAGAATTTGAAGTGGAGAGAAGTTTGGGCGGAAAAATGTGGTATAACTAAAAAAGTTATCCTGGAAACCTTTCATCTCTGACTTGGGTTATTTCACTAGGGAGCCTCATTGGATTCTAAACTCACACATCAGTTTCACTACTATCTGCTTTGCCATAATGAAAGCTGCTCATATGGTCCTGAGTTTACTTTTAGGCCAAAGCCCTAAGATGGGCCCCCCAATTCCTTTCGTATGTGCCCCCTTGGCTTCATTACCAGGTAGTTACCAAGAGGCTACTAGGTCTGGATCTCTAGCTCTGTCTCTCTCTTGGGCATCAGGCATATCCCACTTAGAAATCACAGGTCTAGGAGATTCACTGTGCCTCAGTTACACTTAATTATGTATCCCACCCTCTATATACCCCCTCTTGGGTTTCTGAGTCAGGTCACTGCCCCCCCACCTCAGATACCATCCTTCTCCTACTTGAGCTTGACATCCATAACCTTTCTATTTTCTCTATTATTCAGTATCTCCTTACCATGTGTTCTAATTTCTGTTCCCTTCTAAGACAAACTTTAGCAGCCTTTGGAAAAACATCCACAGACTTGGGGGGGGTGTATTATCAAGTTTATTGCTCCATGCTGCTCTAGAACATTCTAAAGATTGAGAGTTCTTTAGACTCTATATACCAGGGGCTTGGTTCACCTTTTATGTGTGTGACTCATGTTCCCTAGAGCTGTGCATGGTGGTCCCTCTGGATATTCCTCACATCCTATTTGAGAACTTGGTGGACTCAGGTCCTCTGTGGTCCGTAGTCTGTGTCCTCATCTCATTGTGCCTTTTCTCTCTTGTCTCTATTAGGTAAATCATAAGAAACAGAAGTTTGCTACCCCAGTGTTATGGTTCTGAGGAGCAGGTGAGAAAATTGTGTTTCTCTCTAATATGCTCCTCCTCTGGGTCACACATTTGCTGGTCAGCTCTCATCTCTTTTCATGAGATGGGGCCTTTGCTTCCTCCCTGTCTCTCATTTCCTGCCCTTCCCCATCACCACCTGTGAATGTCAGCCTCTGACATTTCTTTCCCCAAGTGGTGGCTACTAATTGCTCCCACAGAGTATCATCAGCAGAGTAAACAAAAAGAGAAAGGAAGGTTACCCAGGAAATTCAAAAGGCTGGGTACATCTTCAGAAGAAAGATGTACTGCCCATCACCTGGCCCATCCTCAAGGGCCTGCCTCCAGGGAGGCAGGAAGTGTTTTGGGGAATGAGAGAGCAAACCAAGGCTCCCCTTTCCCATGTGGTATCTCAGACCTTGGCCTGCAGAGTTTTCTCTGAGTTTCTCTATGTTGGTTTGTGCAACCATCAGCAGCCTTTGCAATGGTGATGCCCACTGGCTTTGCTTACCAGACCTTGCTCCTCTGGGAGACTTCTGAGCCAAGTGACCTGCCAGTGCTCCCTCCTAATGACCATTCTCATCTGCAGAGTGAACTCTGTTGCCAAAGCTGTGCAGTCAGCAGGAGAATGGGTATCTAGGAGTAGCAGAGAAATTTTGCTCATAGATCATTGTATGGGTCTTCTACTTCCTTTTGGTGACTGCTTCCAAATGCCCAATCAAGTTCAGCTCTGTCAGTGCAAGAAAGAGAATTTACTTCAATCTCTGAGGCAGGTTATACTCAAAATAGTGACTATGGTGTGAGTCTGCCCAATCACTCTATAATTTAAAACCAACAAGTGATGTCGGCAGTTCTCGCTTCAGCCACTCATCAGCTCAGTACGTCTGTGTATCTGCTGTCTTTTTTTTGGCTAGGATATTTTTCAGTATATTTAACCAAATCTATCTTTCTTCCTTTTAAAAGAAAAGGGTGGAATTTAATCTTAATTTACAGGACAGTGCAAGATAGGAGATTCCACATAGAAATAAGAAACCCACTGAGAGAAGGAGCTTCATATAGTTCATACAGTTTGGAAATGGTCAAGTAGAGCTTTGTTGTAAAAAGTGCTACAATAACAAAACACATTTAAAAAGAGTTCTTAGTAGAGACACAATAAGACAAATTTCTACCAAACGGAGTACACAACAAACAACTTTCTGCCTCAGCTGTACAATCTTAAAATTAAAGGTCCCCGGAATTCTATTGTGAACCTGGAACATATACCCTTCAGAGGTAGTTTCTGGCACAACATTCTGATCTTCCTCTTCCTCTACAGAGAAATACTTCTCAATCAAGTTTAATGAAGCTTTGTACACAGACTCATTTTCATGGTTTTGTAGAGCCTCAATTTTGTCCAAATCTCCACATTCTTCAATCATTATACTGTTTCTCCATTTCACCTAGTTTCTCAGCAGCCTGAAAGATATTTGAAATGGCATCCAGAATAATTTTGGTATCCTTTTCAGTTAAAACGTTCATCAATGGTTCTATTACGCCACAATGAATGAGGTATACAATCTGTTCAACTGTTCCACCACTTGTATAGTTGGTCATAGCCCAGACAGCTTCCTTTTGTGTCTTAAAGTCTGCCTTAGAGAGAACACCAATGAGTAATGGGACTAATCCATGATTCACAATTTGCTGTATCTGGTCCTGGCGGCCAGGTGTGATGTTTGACATTGTCCATGTGGCTTCCTTCTGAATATTAGTTTTGGGGTTCATTAGCAGGCTGAGAAAAACAGCAAGTGCTCCTGCATCCATTAGAACCTAAGTCTGTTCATCTGTCCAGTGACAATATTTCCTATGGTTCTTAGCACAGGAGTCACAATGGGCAATTCAGTAACTCCTAGAAGCTTCACAAGCTGGGGCACAACTCCTGTTTTCACAACCATTTCAATCCATTCTTTTGGACCATCAGTAAAGTAGGAAATGGCCTAGCAGGTATCTGCCAAGACTTCTTGATCATCGTGATGCAGGAGACAAACGAAGGTAGGAAGAATCTGCTCAACAGCATCTAACGGGGGGTGCAGGATTCTTGTTGTGACAAAGGTTTGTCCAAGTAAGTGTCCAAGTAAGGTTACATAATTAATCACATGCTAACGATGACACCAGGAACTGCAAGGAGAGCCAAAAGCAGATCAACTGCACCATACTTAATAACCAAGTCTTTAAAAACTGAACCATCACCTGCAATATTTCCTAGAGCCCATACAGCTTGTTCATTGATGTAGGCATGGGAAGATGCTGAGAAATGAATGCTGGGATAGCACCTCCATCTACCACAGCCTTGGTCTGTTCTGATGTACAGGAAGCAATGTTAGTGAGAGCCCAAACAGATTCAAACAGAATGGGACTACAATCAGTTCTGCCCAAGAAGGACACAAATTTTGGATTCAAATCCACCTGGATTATATTGTCTATGGGGGGCTGCTTTTCCCTAGAAAGCAGTTTCCTAGCAGCTTGAGTATCCTGGAACTGGCTTTCCAAATTGTTGCTATTTATGCCTCTGACAATGTCATCAACACATCAATTTATAGTGTGCTGGTTGTTGTGGTTTTCCTGCAGTGGAGAGGTAGCATCATGGGGAAATGAGCTTACATTTCTCCTTTTCAGCATCTGGTCATCCTTCTTAGCTTTCCTCAGCTCCACATTAACTTCTATTCCATGTCGCCTCATTTCTGTACTGGCTTTCCCCTTGTTCTTAGGGCAGGCAGCTGGTGAATTAGCATTCTTGTTGGTGGACATGGTTATGAGACAAAGGGAAAAAGCTACATGGCCGGCTCAGGCTTCCATGAGAGGTGGTTCAGGACACACAGGCTGTGGGTCAGCTGCCCTCAAAACGTGACCACGGATCACCCCAAAGATGGTATCCCAAATTTTCTTTCTTAATAGATGACCCATCTTGACAATGTCTAGCCTGCTTTCTTCAGTGATGATTTTAATGTAGCTCTGAGCTTGTATTGTTGACTTTATTGGTCACAGACATTCATTCAGAAGTGGTGCCATGCAGCAAGAGATTTGTTCTCAGTGGGCTGCAAGGTTCCACCTAGACACAGAGGGTGGGGTGGTCTTCAATCCTGGGACAGGGTGTTCTGATTCCCACACACTTTGTGTTAGCTCAAAGGGAGTCAGAAGTTCTACTGGAGGTCTGGTGGATGGGTTGGCTCCAATCTTATCTGTTTACAACTGATAACAAGAAAGAACCTTCCCCAGAGCCAGGGATCTGCTGCCCCTCACCAGGCTTCCAGCCATTCTCAGGCAGCCCCTTCCAGCTGGACCTTGTTCCCAAGTAAACCTAGGCTCCTCTGCCAAGAAATGCAAAACTCCTTTTTACAATACCTGTGGTTAAATGAGAGCAAGGGACAGAAAGCTGAAAAATAGCAGCTTTCTCCCAGCTAGGCCATCAGCCCTTTCCCTCCCTGGAGCTGTCTTAAGCAAACAGCCAGAGATGGGACATTCCATCCCTCTGCCTGGACTCTCAATCCTGTCTTGCCGGCAAGACATTTCCTTTGTTTTTCCTACAGATTCCTTTAAAATGCATATTTTCAGAACCTTATTTGACATAGAAACTATCATGATTTCTGAGATTTGCTTTCAAAGACTCCAAAAGAAAAATGGAGCTGGGTGCAGAATACCTAAGATTGGCAAAGGTTGATACTTAATCTATGAACACCAGTCCAGTGAATCATTATCCTGGATCTTGTATACATTCAAAAGTGTCCATAATACAAAATATAATACAAGACACGATGGGGAGAAATTCGATTTTGTATACTACTCTTAGAACATTAATGTCATCAGAAAGTTTTAGGTTCATTTGATAACATCACATAAACTGAAGTTTTAAAAGTTCTTATTAAAAAAAATATAGTCCTTTAGATTATGCATGGTTTTATTTTATTTTATTTTTTTAAAAGATTTTATTTATTTATTTGATAGAGATCACAAGTAGACAGGCAGGCAGAAGGGGCAGGGGAAGCAGGCTCCCCACATAGCAGAGAGCCCGATGTGGGGATCAATCCCAGGACCCTAAGATCATGACCTGAGCCGAAGGCAGAAGCTTAACCCACTGAGTCACCCAGGTACCCCAGCATGGTTTTATTTTAGTGTACAACCTATTTTGCTCAAAGAAGATTCTATTGATTCAGGGTCATATACTTTTATAGATAACTAAACTATGTGGTTAACAAGTAATAACCATCAAGTCTAAAAGTATATTTGTTATTACTGTAGTTACAGATGTTTCCCTGCAGGTGTGAGGGTCCTTCTCCCCCCAGAGTTTGCCCAGCCAGGTCTGGGTCCTGACATAGTCCTGGCAGGCCACAGAACTAGTCCTTGGGAGACCCACAGCAGGCAGGCTCACCAATTCCCTTTGCTTTATTGCTTTATTTAACAGCTTCTTTAATAAACCTCACATTTAAAGGTTTTAAAATTAAATCAGTATCAAAAACTATTTCATCCTTAGAAGAAGCATGTTATTTCTAAAAAGCTATTTTTATATTAAAATTACAGAAGGATTTGCCCCAGAGTTGCAAATTACCCTCTTCAGTGATGATAAAAGGGCCCCAGTCCTTATTTTGGCAATCACTCCCTTCTTGGATCCAGAGCTTAACATCAGACAATGACTGGAGCAGTCACCTGTACACTCCGTGGTCTTCATACCCTGAGCACACAGTAGGCTTCTTCTCATAAAATCGGTACATTACATATTGTTTGAAGATCCACCTGCCACAGGGACTTAAACTAAGCCTCTGTTGCCTGTCCTTTTACATGGGGGATAATAAAAACACTGCCTCAGAGGCATGCTGTATTAAATGGGTAATGTATATGATATAGCCACCATTGTGCTGGGCACAGAGAAAAAGTTCTCTCTGTGGAAGGATCCATACATCCTCAGAAAGCAGAGGACGAAATGCCTTCTTTTATATTCCTGCTCGCCAGTCAGTACTTTAGGTACACATGCCTGCTGCCTAGGTCCCACACAATGGCTCCCTTCTCTTGTTGGGCCCTCACAACCATACAAGGGTAGGCAATATAAAATTTGCATTTTCCTGTGAAAACTTGTTCTCATGTTGAGATTTTATTTATTTATTTATTTATTTTTTCCCAGCAAGGGAAAGGCTTGTTGCCTTAGCCATCAATGTTTACAGCAGGGGTTGACTACCCTGCGGCTGTCAGCACTGTTAACACTACTGAGGAGAGAATCAGCCCAAGTCTCCAACCTCCACACCACCCCCACCTGGTCTCAGTGAGGGGACAGTCCTGGAGGCTCAGCATGGGCCCTGCCTGTTACAGCAGCTCACTGCCTAATGGACTTCCACAGCAGAACCCGGAGATCTCACTGCTGTTTCTCACAGCCTACAGAAGGAAAGAAAAGATCTATATCTTCTTTTCTTATTCATCTTATGTCCTAATGCAGTTATTCCAGGACCTGGAGTAAAGATATATTTAAATACAAAACGCCTTAAGACTCTAATTCCTTGGAAACTGATCTGCACTCCTTTGGAAATTGATCTTCAAAGTACTGATGAGAGAAGGAGACTTTCACACCAGACGACGTGCCAGTGGGAAATGACCTGGAGACACCCTGTTAGGTAAGGACACACATCATTCAGATCTCAGGGCTGAGAGGGGCATTTAAAAGTGTTCAGAATAAACTGCAGCATATGCACAAATGTTCTTTCTCATTAAGGGACATGCACACTTTTTTGGTCTCAAAATCTAAGTCATGACGACATTAATTAAGTTACATCTACAAGTTACAGAATGATGGTATAATATTTATTAAATGTTAAACTTGTATATATTTATGTTTATCTATGATTGCTTTACATTTTAAGCATATGGACATTTCTACTTTTACTTTTAATATTTAAACCAATAATTTTCTTTAAACATTCTAGGCTTCTGTTTTTTGTCAGTTTGGCATTACACATCATCCACTTGGGAGACAACAGTAAGAAGCATTTTATTTATAGTCTCTTTTTATTGTATATTTATTTCTTAATCATCATCAGTCTCACATTTTCAATATTTTTAAAAGATTATCAAAAAAAGAAACATAAAGCTAACAGAGAAGAAATCAACAATGCTACAGCCCAGAAGCTCCAGCAAGAAACACTCAACTGGATCCTGAATAATTTGGGGGAGGGGAACGGAAGCATGGATGGGTGGCGGCCGCAGGATTCAAGTACCTACTTCAGGGCTTTCTCAGGTATTGCCCCCCAAAAACTTTTCTGGTCATCTCCATTACTGTCCTCCCAGTTTAGGATCTGAGAACAACCTGGAATAGATTAAGGATAAAATGAAAAACCCAACAAACCACAATTTATCATCTTCACATGAAGATATACTATAAAGTGAAAAATATGTCCTAGTGAGGTGCTCTTTTGCTGTGAAAACAAGTTTTACTCTTTCACTGGTACAATATTGCATTTACTCAGGTCTCGAGGAGTGTGATTTAAATATATTCAAAACAAAGATTCCAACCCAGGTTAAAAGCAGGCCCTTGCTTGGCTTATTGCAGACTCTCAGGCTCCAGACCCCATGTCTCTCAGAGGCAGGGTGGGGGAGGGGCCTTGTCCCCCTGTCGGGGACCAGAGCTTGGGAGGGTTTTTTGTAGTCATCCCACTGTGGGTGGTCCCTGCCTTGAAGGACTGTTTTTAATCACTGTCCAGGGAAGTCACTCCCTGACTTTAACATCTGAAAGGAAAGGAGAGAGAAAATCCTATTTGCAGGGGCCAGGGTTTCTCGTTGGGTCCTTGAGCTGCTTCCTGACCCTCCAGTACCCCTGGCAGTTTGTTTTTAATCCTTAAATTAACAAGTAGGGTCTACCTGAGCAAACACACTTGGCAGGGAGTAAAATTTTATTGCCTCTCCAGGCAATCTCATGAGGCCCTCTCAGGGGTAGTCTAAGGCAAAGGGACAGGAAGCAGGCAGACTTGAACACCCAGGCCTCCCGCCCACAGGTGTACCCCCAAGGCTCAGCTGCTGCAGGAATGGTGGCACCTGCGTGCTGGGCAGCTTCTGCATATGTCCTGCCCACTTCACTGGCCGTTATTGTGAGCATGATCAGAGGCATAGGTGGGCCTGTGCAGGAGCCTGCCTGCAAGTGGGGCAGGGACATGGGAGGGGATGAGGGGAGAAGAGGGGCTTGACCTTGCAGAGGGGAGTGGGTGTGGGTAGGGGGGCCTTCAGGGTAGCACGTGGGGGAGGGGAGTGGGGTGTGGATGGGAGTGGGTGCAGAGGCCCTGTGGGGCTCGGCATGTCTGGGAGTGGACACCAAGGGTGGAGAGGACAGGCAGGGTGGGGGTTGGGCATGGGTAGTGCACACAAACCAGAAGGGCTGACACTGCCTTTCTGTCTCAGTGAATGCGGCGCACTCATGCATGGAGCCTGGACCTTCCACAGCTGCCGCCTTTGCAGGTGTGTCTTCGCAGTCCTACACTGTCTCCCTCAGCAGACGCCAGACAGCTGTGGTAAGTGGACCTACGTCCTGTGCACACAGTCCACACTGGCAGGGATTTCTCCTTTGTAACCCCCAATCCATAGAGATCTAGCTGTTCCAGGTGACACAGAAATGAGAACATGGTTGACTGATCACTTAGGAAAGTCACATTCATTGTGAATCACATAGCATATTATCACTATTATTTAAAATGATTCCTAAGTTTACTGTGCCCAGGTACTGGGTTTAAATGTGTTTTCCAAACAGTGTCCTTAAGTGTCCTCTCAGTGAGCAGACTCTGGGGAGCACACAAGTTGCTAAACAGAGCCAACCCTGGCAGGGAGGTTACTGACTAAATCTCTAGCGATTTTCCTACACCACACCAACACCATTTCCTCAACTGTGAAGTGAGGAGGGTACTGGAGCAGGACAGGAATAGGCATGGATGGTCTGGTTCTGCCCTTTACAGCCAACCACGCAGTCCCAGAGAAGGAAGGTACCTTGTAAGCAAAACTCAGGCCTGCCACGCATATTAAGAGCCAGGAGGGTGTGGAGAACACATGGGATGAACACTCATTTGTGAGAATTCTGAGCAGTGAGCAAACTCAACACAAATATTTCACTCACTGTAAAACTCAGTGAAGAGTGTGAATTTTCTGCATCAGAAAACAAATGTAACACTCTGCTATTGATCTTGGGCAGGGCCAAGGGGCACAGGTAAAGAAGGCACAGCATTTCAGCGCCACATGCTGTATCCTCTCTCCTCTTCAGCATGCTCCACATGGACTCCAGTGAATGAAGGCACAGACCTTCAACCTCTTCATCAGCCATGGGGGCCTTGGTTGTGCAGTGAGCAGTCAAAGCTTCTAAAGCCCCTTTTCTGTTCCTCTGTCCACCTTCTTCAGCTCTGGCCAAATCATAGATGTTCAGCACCACTTCCCACCCCTTTGTCCATGGTCAGGACTTCAGTGCAGGGGCACCACCACTGGGGGTGGAGCCCTCCAAACCAACCTCCTGCCCCTGCCTTCCTGGTGGGGCCAGTAGTGGAGGAGCACACTTAATGAATGCTCAGCTTCCAAGCCACCTTCCTGCTCCTCCCTTCCTCTTCTGCAACCTTGGGTAAGATGAGCTGTCAAGAGATGTTTAATGAATGTACAACCCATCAACCCCCTTTCTGCCCCATTCCTTCTCATCCAGCTGTGCATAGTTGTGGGCAGCGCCAGTAGGAAGAGAGAAAGTATAGTACAGTATTGCAAAGTGTTGCAGCTTGTCCTCCTTCTCTCATGCCCACTAGGTTTCCAAAGCTCTTCCTCTCTCTCATTTGCTGGGCTTATGCCCCTGATCCACTGGCTGCTCCTTTTGTGCCCCCAGAGAATGGAGGACACAAATTAAGGAACAGGTATTGGAATTGCAAGTGGGACGTGTGTAGTCCTACAGGTGAAGTTATCTCCTACATGCCATTGGTGCTCCCAGCAATAATGTGGGAAGGGGCTAGTTGTGGTCATTTTCAGTCTCCTATGCAAGGCCACTTTGGGTTCAGAAGCAACAGGGCAGGGACTAGATTTCAGATTATCTCCTTACTGTTTTCTATTCTTGGAAACATCCAAGGGTGCAAATGCTGTCTGCCAAGGACAGTGACAATGGCTTCTACATGTGACTTCTGCTCATCATAGTTAAACAAAATAATAATATTTCACAGTAATTTGTCAGGTGTCAAAGGACAGGAACACTTTTGTACTGTTTGACCCACTGATCCTTCCTCAGGGCAGATGACTGGTGGCTTGCTGACAGAGATGATGATGACATGAAGGATGATGATGAGAATGATGATGGCTGTCAGTTATTTCAGGCACTTTATTCACTTTATCCTATTTGAGTCTCTTAAGTCCATGAAATAGGTATTACTATACTTTTTATATTTAAGGAAACCGAGGCTTATAGGAGTTGACTCCAACAGCTAATAAACAAGGTCTGATATTTTTCTCTTAAGAGATTAATCACAAAAAGCTAATTGCTAATTTAGAAATACTTTGTAACATTTAATTATTGAAAAATACTACAAATAAACATACCATAGCATATTTGATACAATTAATGTTATTTTATGAATAGTGAGAATATTAATTAATATTCATAGATTCATATTAATCTATGAATAAAATTGTTACCATTTATGGACATTGTGAGGACATCTCTGAATTTTGTCAAATACTTTTTTTAGTTGTGATATAATTTGCATATAACATTGTATTACTTTTAGGTGTGCAACACAATGATTTGATATTTTTGTACGTTGTGAAATGATCAGCACACTAAGTCTACTTAACATCCATCACCTCACATAGTTATGGTTTTCTTTCTTGTGATGAGAACTTTTAAGATCTACCCGCTTAACAACTTTTTTTTTTTAGATTTTATTTATTTATTTGACAGAGAGAGAGAGAGATCACAAGCAGGCAGAGAGGCAGGCAGAGAGAGAGGGGGAAGCAGGCTCCTGGCTGAGCAGAGACCCCAATGTGGGGCTCAATCCCAGGACCCTGGGATCATGACCTGAGCCGAAGGCAGAGGCTTTAACCCACTGAGCCACCCAGGCGCCCCACATTTATACATATTTATATCATATATGCTCTTTGTCATTCATCCATCAATGTTTGCTTAGGTTGCTTCCATATTTTGGCTATTGTAAATAGTATGTGGTGAACATGGAGGTACATATACATTTTTGAGTTAGTATGTTTGTTTCCTTTGGATAAATGCCCAGAGGTGGAATTGGTGGATCATATGGAGATCTATTGTTAATTTTTTGAAGAATCCCCATACCTGTTTCCATAGAGGCTGCACCAACTTACATTCCCACCAACAGTACATAAGGGTTCAGGATGTAAATCTGAACTACTGTGCCATTTCTGTACTCTTTCTATAAGAATAATTATCAATACAAACTAAAGATATTTTTGATAGTGTTATTTAGAATATTGAAAATATGGCCATATTCTAAATTAAACAGTAAGTAACTGTTTTAAATCCTTTTTTTTTTAAGATTTTATTTATTTATTTGACAGAGAGAGAGAGAGATCACAAGTAGGCAGAGAGGCAGGCAGAGAGAGAGAGGGGAGAAGCAGGCTCCCTGCTGAGCAGAGAGCCCCATGCGGGGCTCAATCCCAGGACCATGGGATCATGATCTGAGCAGAAGGCAGAGGCTTTAACCCACTGAGCCACCCAGGCGCCCCTGCTTTAAATCCTTTAATGGGATGTTATAAGGATTTTTAAAAACATATGGGAGATAGAATGGAAATTTATGTCCATAACATAATGTCCATAACATAACATGATGTGAATCAAGGAAACATGTTGATGGGCAAGTCACCAGTAGATAACAAAACACTACAAAATCATGACCCTCTGGCACTTCCAGGGACCTGAAGACCAAACAACCTCCAAGGGCCCTTCTTGCTCTGATGCTCTGCAGGTATAAGAATGACAGGCTTTCTTAATGCTGAATAGAATGTCTTTTCAAGGGTATATTTATTTTTCCATTCTAATTCAGATGAACACTAATTTTTCTGTTTTCTCTTGCAAAAGAAGGATAACCTACCCTCTACTCTCACATAGATCTTGAAGGGTAAAATTTATGCCAAATCATCTTCTTTGTTGGTGTGAGCTCTTTTGTCATTTTTCTCTTCCATGATCTAAAATAGTGTTTTGTGAATAATATTCTCAATAAATATTGAATGGATGGCCTTTGGCAGTTAGTTCCAAATACATATTCAAAGAAGAAACACCATATAAGCCATTATCTATTATTACATTGCAATCAAAAGAAACCATTTCTAGTATTCTAAAACAGTATGCTTGAGGCAGGCAACTGTCATTATCTCTACTATTTTCTTCATTTACATTTGTTAATTTTGCATTTAAAAAGACAGTGTAGCATAATAGAAAAAGCATAGGAAAATCCCTCCAAAATCCTTGTTCAAATCCCCCCAGATACTTGTTATAATATTTATGATCCTTATGAAGGGTTGAATAACTTGTTTGTGTTTCAGTCTCTGCAAATGCAAAGTTAGAGCTGAATATTTACCCCATTGATTTATTAAGATGAGAAGGACTTTACCTGTTACATATGATGCACAAAATAAATTATTATTTTATTATCATCCTCATCAGCAGTGTTCCAGTCAACATACTGAGGTTTAAAAAATTATTTCATGGGATGCCTGGGTGGCTCAGTTGGTTAAGCAGCTGCCTTCGGCTCAGGTCATGATCCCAGAGTCCTGAGATCGAGTCCCACATCGGGCTCCTTGCTCTGCAGGGAGCCTGCTTCTCCCTCTGCCTCTGCCTGCCATTCTGTCTGCCTGTGCTCTCTCTCTCTCTCTCTCATAAATAAATAAAAAATTTTAAAAAAATTATTTCATAATCTAGCATTTATATGCAAGTTTACTGAAATGTGTTTTCTGGTTTGTGAACAATATCCACTAATTGAGGAGCATTAAGTTTAACAATAATTGGTTAAACAAAACAAAACAAAACAAAAAAACACAAGCGTCCAAATAGCAGGAAGCTTAGTGTCAAAATAGGCCCCAAACTCATTATACCAAGAAGGTGGTTCTTCCCACATATAGCCCCAAAGAATTAAGTATTTCATTAGCCTAAAGAACCAGTTTAGTGTTCTAAAATTTAGAGTCTAAGTACTGACACAGTGAAGTAGCAAACTTAAGTGCCTTCAGGGGTAAACAGGGAATGTGAATGTCAAGTTAGGGTCAGTTCAGACCTATCCTCATGCTTCCAACTCAGTTTTAAAAAATGTATTTCTGTCAAATAAATAAATAAAATATTTAAATATATATATATATATATATATATATATATATATATATATATATATATTTCTGACACCAACCAACCCAAAAAATTGAAACAAAAATCATAGGGCCAGAACCAGCCTATAGACCTATGAGGGAGATGGCTTTTCAGGATCATGGCCCCAGCCAGCTCCAACATGCTGTATGGGAAAGAGAGACCCTTTGTCCTGCTCTCCAGGGACATTCTCCCATGATAGGTGCCATTCCAATGGGTAAGGTTCTCTGGGTGACCTGGCAGGAGAGGTAGTCATCTGGCTCCCAGAGGTATCTGTAAATTGGAGAGTTTTAGGAATACTCGTTCATTAAAATATGACATTACCTTCATTCAAGGTGGTCTTGAACTTTTTTCCATTTTAATTTCCCACTCCACTTCAGTAAAAATACTTGAGTATGTTCCCCATTCAGTGGTGGTGAGACAGTTGCCATGCAGAGCATGTGGAAACTTGATTTTACTTATATCTTCTTTTTCACATAGGCACAGGACTAACACATGATAAAAATCTTTGCTATGCCTGACCAAGTCTAAAAAAGGCCTTTTGATAAGAATACAATAAAAATCCTAGTTTATAGTAAGTTATACACTGGTAGCAGTTTCCTTTTCAATATGAAGTGAGTTAATGGTCATAGAACAATTGATTCAGTAGATTCTAATCAGTACAGTAAAATACTGTAAGGCTTAGTTTTAAATTTTCCTAAATGTAGAGTGGAAGAATATTTTCTCCCTAAGCTTAGTGAGTAACCTGGGGCCTCCTGAGAGGGACACCATGTGGTACTCATAGCCCCACTTTGCGGACCCCTGCTGACTGAGCTGACTTATATATAATAAATGACCGCCAAAACGGGCCTTAATCTTTTCTACCAGGCAGTCTGCTTCATTCCACCGGGGAGAGTAAAAACTGAAGCTCAGTATGGACAGACCCCTTTCTCACCTGAATAGCTTCTTACACGCAGATCACCTGTCTTAGCATCAGCTTTTCTGGAGCCTTCCCTGGGTCCAGATGTTAGATTTCCTGTTTTGTGAGGTTTTTGTACACTGGAACAACCCTTTCCCAGAGTGGGGTAGTATAGGGAAGTGGTACCCAGGCCTAGAGTGGGCCACACCTCAGTCCTATCCTGAATCTAGCCTCTTAGATGGCCCCACCATAGCCCACCTGTGAACAGGTGAAGAGTGGGTACCTGTTTCCATTGCTCGTCATCATTATCTGTTAACTTCCACTGTGTCATGCTCACCATAGGTTCTCACATTCAGAGAGCAACTCCTGGAGGGCTTGTAGGGGGCAGGACAAGGCAGGCCTGTCTGAGGTCTGGTGGTGGGGTGAAAGGGGAAGAACACCAGGTGGGCCTCTGCCAAGCAGTCCGGGTAGAAGTTCCTGTAGTTAGGCCCTTCCTCATCTGCATGCTTACCTGCCCAGTCAACCATACATAGGCCCAGATTGGCCTGTGAGAATGCTTTAGTGCAGTTGGCACCCCTGCCTGCACATGGTCAGCTTCACATCATAATTACTCATAATCACTCAGCAGGGATTTTAGCTAAGACCCCTGCTGGGTCCCACTGCTCCTGGGACTCCCACCCAACACCTTTGAGGTGGGGTCCCACCCACACAGAAAGCCAGACTCACTTCTTCAGGCTAAGAGAAGCCACACTGTGACAGCCAGGAAGGTGAGCACCTTGGGGTGTGACACCAGTCCCCAGATTGCTGGGGAGCTGTTCATTTTTGTAACTTCCTCTGTGGGAAGAGTAGCCATTGCTTTCAGAATGGGTGCTTTCTCCTGTTTAATAAGCGGTACCTAGCCAAGGGGATGGTATTAGGACTCATTTGGAGAAGAGTTGGACCTTCTTTGCAACACAGGGATGCAAGCTATTTTATTTTATTGTATTTCAAGTCACACCTCTTTGCCCCTAATTGCTAAATGACCTGATGTGAAATTCTCTGAAAGATCACCTTTGGTCAGCACGTAGGCTAAATGAGAAGGGCTGAAGAGTTGTTTGTTAAACTCTAAAAATATAAATTCTCTTTCAGCTCTCTAAGTCCCACAGAAATCCCCTTGTTTCTGTTTGCAAGGAAAGGACTAGGAAAGCTCCAGGAAGGTGCTTCTTCCTTGAACTGGGCCTCCTACAGTGGGGCTTCCTTCCTATGCCAGGTGAGCCAACTGTTGCCTCAGGCCTGACCTCAAAACCCTCTAGCCCTGCAGCAGAGCCCCAGCAGCAAAGGCTGGTGAGGAACCTCAGACAGAATAGGGCCTGTATCAGAGCAGGTGGAGACAGCTCTATTTCAGTTTCTTAAAACCAGCATGTGACAGTGTCTCTCCCACCCTCTGGATTTTTTTTTTTTTTTTTTCAGACCTGGAAGAGTTTCTTGCTGCGCGCTCAAATGGACAGAGCGCACACCGCGTGCTGAATGTTCTCGTCCTTCTTCTGTGCTCACTCTTACAAAGGCTCCTTAGGGAAGGGAGAGATGGCTGACTAGACCCTAGGGGGCCTACCCCACAGTTCCACACTGGCAGAACCTTGGCCTCCCCAGTGCAGCTTGAGCAAGCTTGGTCCTCTGTGGGAAAGCTGGGACTTGTGCAGCCGTTCAGTTTCTGTGTTGTAGGTAATAGATTTGTTTTACCTCCTATCAACTGAAGCATTAGATGAATATATTCATTGTTTAATAAATATTTTCATGAAAGAGACTGTCTCATTTCCCTAAGCCTTATTTCCAGGTCTATGACTTAGACACCATGAGTAAACACTTGAGCTGGGGCCTATTCAACCCTAAATTCTCTCTGATGATTTCAGAGTGAACTGAGCACACTGCCTCTCCCAGATGACAACTCTTCCTCGAGTCCCCCTTCATTCTCCACCCCACCCCCCCGGCACGGAGATGTGCCATGGACGTGGCAACACTTCACATCATGCATTTGTTCACTATTCTTCTCCCCCACTACTCCCTACATCCTTGGGAGGTAGACACAGCACCACATGGGCTGTGCTCTGGGTCAGTCAAGGAGCTAAAGCCTAAAAAATGCTTCATTGAGAAGGAAGACAAGACAGGGGAGGGACAGTGGGAAGGAGGGATCCAAGACTTGAGTCTGACAGCCATTCAATCCACCTCCTTTCCTGTAGCTTCCCCTACTAGCCAGGGCTCTTGTGATCCACTTTTCAGGGCGATTAGCACTTACCGGGATTATCACCATCTCCTTAGAAGGGGAAGATTCTACACAGCCGAACCCATTCTAAAGACAAGGGAGAGGGAGAATTCAGCCAGAAGAGGCTATAGCCTCAGGCTCTAGGCTAGCCCTCCTCTCTTGGAGTCATCTCCTAGCCAGCCAGGCAAGCACAGCTTATATGATCTGGGCCAGCCACTAAAACTTGTTACAGACTCAAACTTGCCCATGCCCACAATGCACCTTGATCTTTGTTCCCAAAGCTGCCTTGCTCTGTTGAACCTAGGAATGTTACATATATGTAGTGGGTGGGGAAGGAGGTGAGTACATGAGAAGAGTCTCATGGGTTTCATGAAGCCTTGAAACAACCCAAAGGTGTGTATTCTTTCAAACAGCGAGGTGTCATCCAGGATCTGGTATGATGGGGTGAATCAGATAATTTCAAGACAGATGTTACCATCTGATCGCTATCAGGTACTATAATCAATGGACAAACAAGGAATAGGGAGTGGAAAACGCAGGGATAATGATTAACATACATGGGGCTGCGAGGAGCATAAGCCATAAGTAAGGATATAACAAAAAACAACATGAAGCTAGGTTAGTAACGTAACTCATACAACTATAGTACTGCTTATGCTTTCAAGACAGGTCCAGGAAGCAAGCAACCAGCCTCAATCTGAACCCCAATCTGAAATCTGAAATCAATCTGAATTTGCAAAAAATAAAGGGACTGAAGGGCCCATCTTCCAGTCAATTGCACAGTGATTGGGTGTTAGGGGCTTCTAAGCTGAATCTGTCAATGATATTAGCTCTCTGATAATTAATCAGCCCTGTTCAGACAGTTACCACAGCTAGAGATCAGAGGAGTGAAAACAAGAAGAATATTATA
Source organism: Lontra canadensis (assembly GCF_010015895.1). Taxonomy (NCBI): domain Eukaryota; kingdom Metazoa; phylum Chordata; class Mammalia; order Carnivora; family Mustelidae; genus Lontra; species Lontra canadensis. Next base: position 3,433,678 of record NW_022631136.1, on the reverse strand, counting down.
AATTATTCAGGTGAACAAATAAGAATAAAATGGGAGTGAGAAAGGACTCTTGAATAGATAATATAGCCTGAATTAATGTATTAATTGATCAAAATATTGATATTTTATAAGGCTTATAGAATTTCATTTAAAATGTTCACAGCTGAACTCAATGGAAAGGCCATCCTACAACATCATATTGTCCATGTGATGATGTAACGCTGCATGTACTGGAGTGCTTTTGGGGACAGGAAAGTGCCCTGTCCCCAGACAGTTGCCACAGTGCTCTACTGTCAACTGCTGCACTGGAGGGTGGTTTTTTGACTCCACCTACATAATAGAACACTACACATCTAGGTGAATTGAGTTCTTGCTGTGAGCACTGATATGGGAAGTCATGCTGAATTAACCAGGCTGCTACTTCAGTGCTCTCCATAGCACACACATATGAAAGTATGTATACCCATTCATCCATTTACAGATACTTAGATTGTTTCCATTTCTTGGCCATTGTGAATAATGCTGCAATGACTAGGGGATTGCAGTTATCTCTTCAAGACACTTTTTTTCCCCTTCACATATATATCCAGAAGTGGAACTGCTAGATCATAAGGTAGTTTCACTTTTAATTTTTTGAGGAACTTCATCCTGTTTTCCATGATGGTTGTACCAACAGTGTATAAGTATTCCACTTTTTTCACATCCCTATAAATACTTACTATTTCTTGTCTTTGGCATAATAGTCATTCTAACAGGTTGGATATGTCGTTGTGGTTTTGATTTACATTTCCCTGATGATTAGTGATATTGAGTCCCTCTATTCATATACCTGTGGATTATTTGTATGTCTTCTTGGGGAAAAAGTCAGGGCAGGTCAGTAAATGATCGATTTGGACTATGGTTCCTGAAAAAGTAATTACTAACATTTTGAGGCATTAATATTTCTAGGTAATTGTGATTTTTTTTTTGAAGAGGATTTTTTTTATTCATTTGACAGACAGAGATCACAAGTAGGCAGAGAGGCAGGCGGAGAGAAGGGGAAGCAGGCTTCCGCTGAGCAGAGAGCCCGATGCGGGGCTCGATCCCAGGACTCCGGGATCATGACCTGAGCCGAAGGCAAAGGCTTTAACTCACTGAGCCACCCAGGCACCCCGGTAATTGTGATTTTTTATAGCAAAGTTGTCTTTAAATGGTTTCCAGTACATTCTGAGAAGTACCTTTTATTGCAGCTCAATTATTCTAGAAACAAACAAGTGATGAACTTTGAAAGCTTATCCTCAGAACCTGATGAATAAGTTTATAGTATGTGTAGAAAATTTACAAAATGCTTTTTACACTTTTTACTCTTATAGAAACAGGAAATATGCTGAAAAACATAGGCAGATAAAAAGATACATTGTCTTACTTCCAATGGCTATACTTAGGAAATTGAACTGAGAAGACTCTCCCACATTTGAGAAGTTATAATTGTGATTAAAAGGAAAAGCAAAATGTGTTCCTTATTAGTATGAATATGTAAGATATAAACATTCATTTACCTTTTAAGTAGAAAATTGGATCCTTCTAATAGAAAAACCCTGATTATAAATAAGAAAACCAAATTAACTATTTTATCTATCATCAGTCTATCATCATCTATCATCTACCTATCATTTATCTATCTTCTATCTACTACCCTCCCATTCTCCCTAAGAAACCTTTTCCTACCTAACTCAGAAAAGAACATAAATTATCATCTAATAATTGTGGAAAGTAAGTCACCAGCTTCTTCTGTGGTGCATGAGAATTTGAGGATAAAAGGTATTTTCCCTATGAATAGCTCCCCAGATGTCTAGAGAGATCATTAAAAAGCAGACACTTCCTAGGACATGAAAGAGGATCCTGGGCTCATGGTTGGAAACTTCACATAAATGTGTCACATATCTTATCTCCATCCTGCCATTGAGGAAAGCACACACAGACAGCCTTTCTAGGCCAGGATCTCAGAGCGCTCCATTCCAGGATGAGCCTTTTCACACCCCTGGTCTTGCTCACTCTGACAGCTGATGAAGTGACCTCCTTTAGAGACAGAAATTACAAGCTTTCTCCTTGGTGGATTGTTGATAGGAGCTACTCTTTCCTTGCCAGCTTTCCTTCCCAATTAGTCTATGCTGGCATATCCTAGAAAAGTAGGTGCTGTTATCACAAGGCCATGTGAGATCTTGCTAAGGAAGCCACTTGAGGACACTGAGAAAAGGAATAGGAAAAGCCCCAGGGATTGATACGAGTCACAGGGTTTCAATTTTCTGACCTTTCAGAGCTTTAAACCCACTTCTGCATTAGAGTTTACTTCAGAGTCAAAGCAAATGATTGCAGGGCCAGGAGCACTTTTGTAACTTTCAGCCACATCACAAACCCTCCACCCCAACCTGGAGGCAATTACTTTTTGGTTAGGAGTATTAAAAGGAGATCTGAGTGTATATTCAATGTTTGAGACCTGCAAAAGCCACTCTGGCAGAAATAGCTTTATATCACACAGGTAATAGATCCTGCCTGACCTTTCTATTGAACTTATCTTAGAATCTTTAAAATTAAGTTCTAGAAGCTTTATACACACAGGCCTTTATCATTTCACCTGGACTGTCTATTCTTGGAAAGGAAAACAAGGAGCCATGTCTCCTCCAGTTAGAACTGCTGGGCCCTCCACTGATCTCCTGACCAGCAATTGGATCCCAACTAGACATTATGAAATTTGTAGCTTCAGAGATTGTTGAGGTCCCAGCAGCTGAATCTTGGCAAGCTGAATGGGAACATGCCTAGAAATGTCTGCAGCACTTCCACTGGTGTTTACATACTGTCATGCAAGTAAATGTTCCGTAACTAGTTCTCCAGAAAGAACTCAATCTATAAAAAAATATGTATTGTTACCTATAATGTTTACTTTATATATTTACAAATATGTTATTATAAGTGGACATATCTACCAGTTTATTATGAGAAAGGTAGATACAGTTTGTTATATATAGATAGCTCAGAATTTGTACATCATAATAAAAACAACATATATAATACTCTGTTGTAAGTTCCATGTAGCCAATAAGCTCTTGTTGAGATTTTACCAAATTTTGCATTTGAATGCAACCTATGATTGTGATTCAACCACTTGACAAATGGTGCTGCATCCTAATTCACTCTGTCTCCAACAAATTTATTGTCATTACTTCTGACATGTGATCTACTATGGAACTATTTCTAATGCTCATACAAATGATGTTAATGACCTGAAACCTCTTTGAACTTTGGTACTACATGTGTGAGAACTTCACTGCTTGTTGACATGAGTGACTTCCTTGCTGTTTTAAAATGTACCTGGGACTTGTTTTCATCAAGTAGGGTAAGACACACAGACACAGAAAAGACTGTCATGAAGGAAGAAGTTAATGTTGCAGATCCCTAGAAATAGGAGGCATGAGACACCACACAGAACCATATGGGGAAGCACTGGGCTCATTCAGAAGACAGAGGTACAAGGGAAAGTATAGGCAAAAACCTTACATGTGGTTTCCTTAGGAAGGAATGGGCAAGACATGGTAAGAAGTCTTAGGATTGGCTAGTTTGAAGAATTCCAGCAGACTCTGGGGTGTAGAGGCTGTCCTGGTACAGTTTCCTGGTACATTTTTCCCTTGCCCCCTCTGCCTCCTAACTGACCCTGTGCTTTGCCATGTGGCCTGGTGTGCCCTGTCTTCTTGAGATCCATGAGGATAACAAACTATCTTTGCAATGGCCTCACCATACCTAAATAATAATAGAAGCTACATTTGAAGACATTAGGGAAGAGCTGTTCATACATTAGAACCATAACGACTAAAGAACCGCTTAAGCATTGGCACAGGGTCATCACAGTGAAAGCTCCTACAAATACTGGTATGACAAATTTTTTTTTAAAGATTTTATTTATTTATTTGACAGAGATCACAAGTAGACAGGCAGTGGGTGGGATGGGGTGGGTAGCAGGCTCCCTGCTGATCAGAGAGCCAGATGTAGGGCTCCATCCCAGGACCCTGGGATCATGACCTGAGCTGAAGACAAAGGCTTTACCCACTGAGCCACCCAGGCGCCCTGATATGACAAATTTTTAACTCATGTTGACTGAACTTCCCCAAAGGCCAGTCCTGCAGGTAACGCCCAGAGGTCAAGACAAGGATTGTTAGTAATGAACATCAATTTGGACCCCATGCATTCTCTTGAGGGAAGCCTGGTGCTGCTTGGGCCTCTGGAGTTTATTGTACATGAAGAGGTACTTCAATAAAGCTGGGGGGGAAATGTTATCACAATTGAAGAACATGTTCACAGGGTTGTAAATGAACAAAAACTATACTTAAGAATCTCTGTTACTGAGTTAGTAGCAACTTCATCTAATAATAAATGATGAGGGAGCAGGAGGCTGGCTAAAGACAAAGCAAAAGCTGGCACCTTGCACCCCCCCTCCGTACACTCCCCCTCGGTAACATGTGTAACATTCCTCAGGCACCCCTGACTGCCATAAACGTTAAACAAATAGCTAACTTGCAATCCTGCAAGACAGGAGTCTCCCTTGCTTTACAAATGCCCTAGAGATCTACAAACAAAGAAGTTACCTTATCAATAGCACAAATTTCCAGAGGCAAATAACTTAGTTCCTCAAGCCCTAATGTCTCCCTCCCCACCATAAAGGAAACTGAAGAAGGCTGAGATAGAAGGGAATGTAAATATAGTTAAATCTCTTCTAAACCTAAATCTCACTAACAAAGACGATTGATAGCAGGATTGTGACACCCCACCAAGAATCTCCCAACTATCTTGATGTTAATGGCTGGCCTAAAGACAACATTGATCGAGCCACAAAGGGCAAGGCCTCCAGTATCCTGGCACCTTGTAGGCCGTCTTTAGCATATGAAAACTCTGTTGAAACCTCCCTTCCCCTCCCCTTCCCCCAACCCCAATTGCAAGGTACATAACCTGCCATCTCTCACAAGCCGGGGCATTAGCTTAACCTGCCCATGGGTCCTGTCCCTGTGCTTTAATAAACCACCATTTTGCACCAAAGATGTCTCAAGAATTCTTTCTTGGTCATCGGCTCTGGACCTCGGCCCACCGAACCTCACCTAGGTTCTAGAACTTCATCAATAAACCTCACCTCTGAGCAGGCTTTTAGATTTCCCTCATGACATTTGATAAAGCATGAGAAAAGAAAAGGCACCATCACGGTCTTTGTGTGCTATATAAGGGAACAGATTCTTGAGGACTAAGTAGACACATGGCCAGCATATGAGAAATGGGACACTGAAGTTTTGGTGCCTTGATTCCAAAGCCCATGCACTTTCTCTCACATCACTACTGCCTGGAAGGGACTGTAAATGTCTGCTATGAGTTTGGCATCAACTGTGACCTCAGTCCTTGCTCTAGAGCCTCTGGTGGGGTGGGGGGTGCTTGCCAGACCCACGACTTCAGCAAACCAGTTCTTGCTCAGCACTCAAGTACTTTTAGCATCCCACACTGATGCTTCACTATTTCCCCTTCCCTCCCTCACAAACTCTTTTTTGATGACAGGCAGTTTCAAACTTAATCCTCCCACAGTCTTCTGGAGCAGGGCTCCTTCCTGTGGCAGTCAGGCCCTGGGGCAGCCACATTGCATACCCAGCTCAAGTAGGACTCTGAGAAAGGAGGAGCCTTCAGGAAGAAATTCACTCCAAATTCCCCCAATTGGGATTTAACATTTCACCTCAGATAATGTTGCCAAAAGTGGAAATGCCATTCCCTTTTGGAAAATCTGTCTTCCTTATGAGGGGGAAACCATGTGCCAGCCATGGTTTCCATGTGATAAGTAAAAGACACTATACTATAAAAAAGGCAGCAAAACATGTTTTTCAGAGACTGATCATTAAGGTGGGCCCCTGTCTTCCTTCTGAAGAGGAGGAAAGAATAGGCTGTATGTTGCTAGGTAGAGTGAGGGAAGCTCAGTGATGGGTGAGGAAAGACACCACTTAGGTTCCTATCAAACTGACCAGTTAAAATAGGCTCTTGCTATCTTGTGTGGACCTTTGGAAGGAAACAAACCTTGGTCATCATTTTAAGTAAACATAAATATAAAATGAGACAAAATATGTCTGAATTTTTGTTTTCAATCATGTATAGGTATGAAATATGTTGCATTTGAAATGGACTTCATTTGCCCTGTCATTGTCAATATTTTCCTTCACCAAACCAAATCTGAGACTGCTAAATTGAAAAATGTCACTTAGTCACTCCAGAAACTCCTAGAAATCCATAATCTCCAGATTATCATTTCCATGCCATCAACAGGGAGGGTCTAAGGATCAAGAGAGCTACCTGGCAAGCTCCATGGGTGAATGCAGCACTCAGAGCCTAGGGCTGGACCTTATGAGGAAAAAGATTTCTGAGGGCAGAAGGAAGACACTTGGCACAGGGTCTAAGGTTTCAAGATCAGAGGAATTGGTAGAGCATCATCACCTGAGCCAGCCATGGCTGGCTGACCATCCCTTAACCAATATTTGTGCTGCTCTGAGTAGGGATGAGGCAAGATATCTTGCTGCAGCTGGCATGAGCACCATGCAAGACTGCCATAGAACTTCCTTCTGTTTTCTTGTCTTCTCCAACTACCTGTGTGACTTTCTTCCATGACTTTAGCAATTTCACCAACAAAAGTTGGTGAGAAGGCAGATAAATGAAGTCAGGTCTCCAAAGATTGGCCCAGAAACACATTCACACTGAAGAGCAATTTCAAGGGCTAGGGCCGCTACAATAGCATGTTCTAGTATAGTGGAAGTGGAGAGGGCACGGGCTTCAGTACAGCACAAACAAATGGGAGTAGAGCCTAGAGCTTAGGTGGTCCTTGCTTCTCCCTTTATGGCCTGGAGGACATCTGTTGGAGTTTCTCTAGTAGGATTTTGGAATTTTCAGGCCCAGACTACCTCCCCCTGTCTGTCTTCCCACTCACAGCTGACATCCTGCAACCTCCCCTCCCACCCCGCACTTCTGGGTGGGACATGTGTGACATTCTTCTAGGAATCTTCCAACTATCTTTATGTTAATACCTTGCTAAGAAGGGAAAAACTACCTTAACTTAACAATGGCAAGGCCTCTGGTATCCCGGTATCTTGTGGGTCTTCTTTACGAAATGAAAGTTCTTTTGAAACCTCCCTTTTTCCTTACCTCCCCCAACCCTAGTATATAATCAGCCACCCTGCCCAACCCCAGGTCAGCAACTCTTTCTGCCCATGGGTCCTGTCCCCGTGCTTTAATAAAATTACATTTTTGCACCAGAGACATCTTAAGGATTCTTTCTTGGCCATCAGCTCTAGACCTCACTTATATTTTAAAACTTCATCATTTGGTTCCCAAATGTGGGGCTTTGAGTCTTTACATCTGGACTCTGAGGTTTGGTCCAAAATTGGTGAGTACCTTGGACTTTGCTCTCCTCTTCCTTTATTCTCATTTCATGAGGGCTTTTCAAGGAGTACGGTCTTATTGGAACACTTTCATGTCGATTGCTCAGGCTGTAATCCTCTAGCCCATGGCTACTGTACAGGGAGGAAAAGGTCTGCCTTTTGGCTGAAAGTTAGTACCCTGGCTGGAATGGTAATAAGACCCAGAAATTTGATGCCCTCTCTCTATTCCTGTTCTTATACAAAGTAATCTGTCTTGGGCATGTGACAGCCGCCTGTCACCAGGATGTCTGCCAATCTTAAGACTCCCATGTGAAGTTTCCTCATGATTGATATAATGTGGTCCCCTCCACATCTTCAGCTAGCCATTCTGGCTGTGGGGCCTCCACAGGGAGCCAGCCAAAACCAGAACCCGGAACCCGGTTGAATTAAAACCCAATGGGGGACCATTTCCTAAGGAAGTTGGCTGTAAGGACCATAATGGTTTAGACCATGACGGATTTCAATCTTTACTGTTTCCTTCCGGTGTCCTCTACCAACACCTTAAAACTACAAAATGGGGTAATTCACCCTTGCAAAACTTTTCTAGTATTTTCCATGGGTTAAAAGTTACAGGGCAATAATAACTTCCAGAGTGTAGGGCCGAATGGTATCTTCTTAGTCCATTCACCAGGCACCCATCTGTAGCTTGTGGTATGATGGGAAAGGGGAGGGAGTGATGCTGGGACCCCCTCCAGGGCCTTTTACAGCAGGAATTCCTTCACAGGAAGGCAGGATGGTGATCAATAGCGATTTTTGTTGAGGAATGCCTCTGGTCACTTTTGATACCTGGTACCTCTGACATATATGACTACCCAGGAATCGGGGGTGGGGGGGCAGAATTTTGGTAATGGACCTTCTTTACTTGTATAGGAACAGGGGATCCTCTTCTTCTGTTCCCAAGGTTTCTACCTTGGGATACCTTTTAACCCACTGGAATCGATTTGGACTGCAAGATTTAAGATTTAAGAAAGAAAAGAAAAGAAAGAAAAAAAAATGATCTTCTGTAACACGGAATGGTCTAAGTACCACTAAGAAGAAGTGGCCCATAAATGGGACATACAGTTTCAGCTCTCAATCAATCAGTTAGACTTCTTTTGCAAGGACAAAGGCAAATGGACTGACATCCAAGCCTTTATGGCCCTAAATCAGGATCCAGACCTATGGGGCCTCTTGTAACCCCCAACCAGGTTAACAGACACACCCCTGGATATATTGGGTGATGATTGTCTAAATATGCCTATTCCTTTTAATATACCTGGGATGTTGGAGAAATAGCAGGCCAGTCCAAACAAAGAGGACACTGGCTCTATTGCTATCCCTCCTCCTTATAAACCCCAAGACTCCTCTGCTCCCAGGCCAGTTGGACATACCAGGAGCGGGACTCCCTATCTTCCAGGAGCTCCATCTAATTATGGGTTGCACCTTCTTAGGGAAGTTGCTAATGGAGTAGTGGCCATGTCCCATTCTCCATGGCAGATGTGGCTCAGTTAAAACAATTAGGAAGATATTCTGAAAACACCTCTCAATTTGTTGAGGACTTTCAAGAAGTATCTATTATGTTTGATTTGACCTGGAAGGATATATATATCATTTTAAGTCATTTTTGTACCCCTGAGGAAAAGAAACAAATCTGGGAGGGGTCACAAGAGTTCATTGATGAACTGGCAAGGAGAAATAGGAAACGTTACCCATTTGGGAGTGCTGCTGTCCCTAGCACCGAACCACACTGAAACTATCAGGAGAATAGTCCAGGGAGAAAAAAATGAGACCATGTGATCACTTGTTTAATAGAAAGAATGAAAGAAGGATTTTCTAAACCTGTAAACTTTGATAAACTTCAGGAAGTTACACAAGGAACTGATAAAAATCCAGTTCTATTTCAGGGACAATTGGTAGAAGCCATCTGTGTAAGTATACAAATTTGGACCCAGCCTCACCCGAGGGAGTAACCATACTAAATAAGCATTTTATAAGCCAGTCAGCACCTGACATCCACTGGAAACTAACTAAAATAGCTTTAGGCCCTCAAACTCTCAGCCAGCACCTACTAGAAGTAGTGGACTGAAGTCTTTAATAATAGAGATATGTCCTTAAGGCAAGAAAAGGACTGGAGAACTAAATTGTGGGGTAAGACACAAGCTCAAATAATGGCTGCTGCTATTGAGGATTCCCCATAGCACCAGACTAACTAGGGGCAAAAGAAAAGGTCGGTAACAGAACTAGATAAATCCACATGTTATAAATGCAGCCAGATCAGACATTGGAGCAGAGAATGTCCAAACAAACACTCTCCACTAGGGCCATGTCCTGTCTGTAAAGAAACAGGACATTGGAAGAGAGAGGAAGACAGGAACTCACTTCCCTGCCTGAGAGCCAAAACTGGAGGAACTGGTGTAATGGGGCCCTGAGTCTGGTCTGTCTCCCTTCGACAAGATGACTGAACCCTGGGGTTATCCTGGATGTGGGAGGTAAGTTCATCAATTTTCTTATTGATACAGGAGCCACTTACTCTGTCCTCATTCAGCACTCTGGCCCTACTTGTCTGTCTAACCTTAAAATCATTGGCATAGAACAGGAAACTAAAACATGCTTCCAGACAATGCCCTTAACCTCTAAATATAAAAGTCAGTTGGTCACTCATGTTTTTCTAGTTCTTCCATCTTGTCCCACTCCATTACTTAGACAAGTCTTAATGTATAAACTGTGTGTAGCCAATTTGCTCTTACTATAGAGGGGGACAGCTTGTCCTCTTTAATGTCTGGAGAGCTAAAACCATACCCTACTATCTCTTCCAATGTGTGGAAGGAAGTAATTCCACAGGTCTGGGACTGTGATATCCCAGAACAGTCTCTTACAGCCCAACCTTAGTAAAGGTGACCTTAAAAAACCCAACCAATATACTTCATAAAAAACAATACCCTCTAAAACCTGAGGCCAAAGCTGGGTTGCAACCACTTATTGATAAGTTTCTGACACATGGTATTTTAAAGCCTTGTGATTCTGCTTTTAACACCCCAGTTTTACCAGTAGAAAAGCCAAGTGTGGAATATCGGATGGTACAAGACTTAAGAGCTATAAATGAGGCAGTAATACCTATTCATCCCATAGTGCCAAATCCATACACCATTCTCACCTAAGTCCCTGGTGACACCAACTGGTTTACAGTACTTGACTTTAAAAATGCCTTTTATTTTTTTGCATCCCACGAAATGATGAAATGTAGTCACTATTGACTTTGAATGGACCCCATCTTCAAGCCCAGAGGCCGATTAATCTGCAGTCTTGCCACAGGGATTTAAAAACAGTCCTCACCTATTTGGAGCTGCATTTAGCAGAGATCTCTGTGACATATCCTTGTCTGAGGGACAATAATCCAATATGTAGATCACATCCTAATCTGCAGTCCCACGAAGGAGACCTATGATAAAAAATTCTGTAATTTTACTTAATTTTTTGGCAAATAGAGGGTATCATGTATACCCTGAAAAGACAAATATCTCAACAAAAAGTACAATATTTAGGATACAAATTGACCCCAGGTCACCATATTCTGTCTACTGATAGAAAAAAAGGCTGTACTAGATCTTGAGCCTCTAACTACAAAAAACAACTCTGCACTTTTCTAGGTGTGGCAGGTTTTTGCCCTCTATGGATTCCTGGATTTGTACCCTTAGCCAGACCATTGTATTACTCAATTAAAGGCCTCAATGAGGAAACCTTGCCCTGGACTAAAACTCAGCAGTCTTTCAAACATTGAAACCTAAATTTTTGTCAGCTCTAGCTTTGGCACTAACAAATTTAGAAAAACATTTTCACTCTACATAGTAGAAAAGCAAAGCCAAGCTGTGGGAGTTCTCACCCAAACATTAGGAAATGAAGCAAGACCTGTGGGCTATTTTTATTTTGAACTTGATAATGTAGCCTAAGGGTGCCTGGCTCATCTTCAAGAAGTGGCTGCCACACCCTCCTGGTAGAAGAAGCCTAAAAGCTCACTGTGGGACAGTCCCTGACTTCACATCAGATCCAGAGTATCTTAGAGACCAAGAGCCTCCAATGGATGACCAGAGGCTGCCTTACTAAATACCAGGCTATGCTTTTATTTTTTTATTTTTATTTTTTAAAAGATTTTATTTATTTATTTGATGGAGAGAGACTCAGCGAGAGAAGGAACACAAGCAGGGAGAATGGCATAGGGAGAGGGAGAAGGAGGCTCCCTGATGAGCAGGGAGCCCGATGTAGGGCTCCATCCCAGGACCTGGGATCATGACCTGAGCAAAGGCAGACACTTAATTACTGAGCCACCCAGGCTCCCCCAGGCTATGCTTTTAGATACACCTGAAATCATAGTTAATGTAAGGTTTTATAGGCGATATAAACACAACACCAGGCGAAGTGGATGCAAGGCAAGATTTATTAAAGGCACTTTCTGGCAAAGTTTCAGTGCTCAGGAGAAGGGGAGCCAGGAAAGTTGTGCCGGGAGAAGGTGGGCACACTCGGGCGAGGTTCCGTGACTCTGGAAAGCAGAGTGGCAGAAGCCGCACTGGGAGGGAGTTGGGGGGGGGGTGTCTTTTATCTGTCTCCTGCATAGGTATCGGGTTACCTGTGGAGACATGACCTGGGCATACATCCTTTTGGCGGGAGAGTCAAGGGTTAAGGGGGGGGGGGGAAGGGGCTGGAAGACGGCGGGTCATTTCCATTGCTCCTCCTGCACTCCGGGAGCCTCCGGAGCCACAGGTCATTTCTATCGTTCCTCCTGAACTCCCGGAGCCCGCCGACCCAACAGTTAAAACTTGTCAAACTTTAAACCCAGCTACTCTTATGCCTGCACCTGACCATTGTACCTCTAGAACATAACTGTTCAGAGATGATTGATCTCCTTTGTTCTAGCAGGCCAGATTTAAAGGACTCCCTTATTAAAAATGCAGATGATAATTGGTTTACTGATGGAAGTAGCTTCATGGATAAAGGAGAAAAAAAGGCTGGAGGTGCTATAGTTAGTCTGATTAAAACTATTGAGGAAAAACCCATTCCAATAAAAAATTCTGCCCCAAAAGCCTAAATAATAGCACTCACCTGTGCTCTTCAATTGGCAAAAGGTCTAAAAATTAACATTTATTCTGAGTCCAAATATGCCTTTCTGGTAGTACATGCTCATAGAGCTATTTGGAAGGAAAGTGTCTTGCTATCAAGCCATAATCCCTAATCAAATGTGGGTCTGAAATCATTACCCTTCTTGAGACTGTACACCCACCTGAGGAGGTATCTGTGATTAATCTCAAAGGATATCAAAAGGATACATCCTTAGAATCTAAAGGAAACAATTTAGCAGACCATGCAGCCAAAAGCACAGCAAAAGATAAACAGATATTAAGCTTTATACCAGTCTTAACTCTTACGGAATCCATAACTCCGGTCTGTTCAGACCAAGAAGTTCACATAGCTCAGAAGTGAGGATACACTAAAAATACACAGGACTGGCTTGTTCACAATGAGGGAAATGTGTTTATACCCAAAACAGTCAATGGAAGGTAATATAGGGCCTACACCAGGCTACTCATTTGGGCAAAATAACTTATATTTAATTAAAAGTGTTTGTTTGATGAGGGAGCAGGAGGCTGGCTGAAGACAAAGCAAAAGCTGGCACCTTGCATCCCCTCTCCACCAGCTCCCCTCGGTAATGTGTGTGACAATCTTCAGGCACCCCTGACTGCCATAAACGATAAATAGCTAACTTGCAGAGATCACAATCCTGCAAGACAGAGTCTCCCTTAGTTTACAATGTCCTAGAGATCTACAAACAAAGAAGTTACCTTATCAATAGCACAATTTCCAGAGGCAAATAACTCAGTTCCTCAAGCCCTAAATAAAGTTAAATAAAGTTAAATTTCTTCTAAACCCAAATCTCACTAACAAAGATTTCTGCTTGATAGCAGAAATGTGAATGGCTTGCCAAAAGACAACACTGACCAAGCTGCAAGGCTTCTGGTATCCCGGCACCTTGTAGGCCCTCTTTAGCATATGAAAAGTCCGTAGAAACCTCCCTTCCCCTCCCCTTCCCCCAAGCCCAACTTCAAGGTACATAACCTGCCATCTCTCACAACCCAGGGCATTAGCTCATCCTGCCCATGGGTCCTGTCCCCGTGCTTTAATAAACCACCATTTTGCACCAAAGATGTCTCAAGAATTCTTTCTTGGTCATCGGCTCCGGACCTCAGCCCACCGAACCTCACCTAGGTTCTAGAACTTCATCATGTTGATAACTTCACCAGATGGATAGAGGCCTTTCCATGAAAAATTGAAAGAGCCATAGAAGTAACTAAGATTTTGTTGTGAGAAATTATTCCTATATTTGGCCTTCCTCAATCTCTTCAAAGTGACAATGGTCCTTCTTTTACCACTCAAATAACTCAACAAATAGCCCAAGCCTTAAGAATTAAGTATTTCTTGCATTCATCCTGGCATCCACAATCCTCCAGGAAAGTAGAAATGGCTAATCATACTTTAAAATGCCATCTTGTTAAACTTAGTCTAGAAAGCCAGGAAAATTGGGTTACTCTCTTGCGAGTAGAACTTCTCAGGATAAGAACTTTTTCAAAACAACCTCCAGGACTTAGCCCTTTGGGGTTATTTTATAGAAAAACATTTCTTTCTATAGATCTGTTATTAGATGAAGATTATAATGCTTTATTAAATTACTCACTGGAAGTTGGCTTAATTCATAAGTTACTCAATGAATATACTAGTCATGTACTCCCAAAATCTGATTTAATTATAACTGAAAACTCAACCCATGTAAATCCCAGAGACATGGTTTATTTAAAAAATTGGAAGTCAGATACAGCAGAAAACCTAAATCCAAAATGGAAAGGTCCATATCAGGTCATACTATGTACTCCCACTGCGGTAAAACTAGAAGGACAGTCTTCATGGGACCATATATCTAGAATAAAACCACTACCTCCTTCACAGGCAGCCAGTGAGCAAACTAATGGTGCCTTCTTACTCCTGTGAATCCACAGAAGACCTCAAACTACTCTTCACATGAAAATGAAGATTGTATATGTTCTCTTTATTTTCCTTTCATCTATCTTAACTGACTTTAACTTTCTACAGTGGACACAGCATTATGCTGAACTACAAAATCAAACGGTTGTTGGATATGTGGAATTTGCCTATGTCAAGTATGTCTGGGTTACCCTGGTGGGTTTTCCCTTTACAGGGCACTGATTGGCACACTCTACATGATTATATTTCAGAAATAATATATAGAGATAGTATGTATCAGGATAAATCTATCAGTAATCAAATGTTTCTTCCTGGCCCATGGTCATTAAGACATGGAGGTTCACCAGGACATAACCAAACTTTTTCATACTCTCAAACTACTAAAATTTTAACTGACAGACCCACAAATTAATACCCACCAACCAGGGCCCAAGCTACAAAACCCTACTTATCACTATACTGAGGATGTATCAAATTTGGGATACATATTTGTGGATCACATCCACTATCAGACAGCTCAGCCAAAAGCAGTTTTATGCTGGGAACAGAGAAATTATATATATGATACTTGGGCAAATAACATACGACATCTAGGATGGCTATCGTTAGAAGCATATTCCCAAAGAATAGTACTCTGGGCTACTGTCTGGTTTGCTGCTGATTGGGTAAGGTGACCTGGCATCAGATGGCTAGCTCCAACTGGAGCCCACTGGATATTTGGAACTAACCTGTGGCCCTGGTTTCCTCTGGGGTGGAAAGGTTGCTGTACTTTAGGTTTTGCCTGGATTCATGGACACATTACTAAAACCAACACTATTTCAGCTAATCTCTCCAATTTAAAGCAGAGATGAACAAAATCTGTTTTTATTTTTTAAAAGATTGTATTTATTTATTTGTGAGAGAGAAAGAGAGAGAAAGAGCACACAAGCACCAGTGTGGCAGGCAGAGGTGGAGAGAGAAGCAGGCTCCCTGCTGAGCAAGGAGCCTGATGCACGACTGGATCCCAGGATCCTGGGATCATGACCTGAGCTGAAGGCAGCAGCTTAATGGACTGAGCCACCCAGGTGTCCCAGACACAATCTGTTTTTAAATGGTATGATCACTTATCCATTTTTGCTCCATCTGTAGGGCTAGAGAATGTCATTTGGCATGTAGAAGCCCATAATAAATACATCAAGAAGGCACTCAGTGATTCACTAAATCCCATCTCCTTACTTAATATTGAAGTTGAACAGCTGCACAAGGTAGTCCTACAATATAGAATGGCCTTAGATGTCCTAACAGCAATACAGGGTGGCACGTGTGCAATTATCAAAACAGAATGTTTTGCCCCAATAATGGGTCGGTGATTAAAGGAGCAAGACTGATATAAAGTGAAAGTCAAGCAAAGCTTTATTTCACTCCAAGCATCAAGAATCTAACCAAACATTCGGGGATGTACCTCTTACAAGAGAGGGCAACCCTTCTCTGTTTCACAGTCTAGCTTTTAAGGGCAAAGGCCATGCGGTTGGGCCTGGCCATGCACAGGTGACCAAAGAGATTGTAACACACACAGGAAACCCCACAGTGATGCTAGGTGACCAATTGAATTACAATTTACTCTAGTAGACATTTGACCCAGCCTATTACACCTTGATTAGGAGTGGCACCAAAAAGGCTCCCAAAGGGCTGGTGGGGGAGTGGGGGGGGCATCCTCCTTGGTAGCCAGGGAGACAGTATGCAACCCCCCACTGATTGATGTCTCCACCTGGCCTGACCCACCCTTGTATCTGGGCTTTGTTACCTGGAGCTGGTTTCTGGAACTTGTTTTTAAGTGAATCCCCTGGGGGAAGGGGAGCAGAGACAGTTTAAGGGTTAAACAACAAAGTTATTGTTTAACCTCAATGGAAGCCTCTGGCTAAAATAAAAATATAAAAGAGCTCCTTACGGTGTATATCCCAGATTATCACAAAAATGTCACCAGACTAATAAAAGATATGAATACCCAAATTGGGGCTCTACAAAATCCTTTCTCTCTCAGTAATTGGTTAAATTCCTGGTTTAAAGGAGGATTATGGTCAATGATAAAAGATCTCTTTGTTGGACTTTTCATTCTTATAGCCTTACTAAGCTTAATGTGTTGCCTTCTTCAGTGTGTTTCTACCTGGTGTTGAGAAACCCGCTGCTACAATGACTTCACATTGACAGATGATACTTGCCACTCACAGAGATACTTTACTGTCAGCAGCATTGGATTTAGCTGCCTCCATCTTTTGTAACTCCCCTACACATTCCCCAACTGACCAATGTTGACCCGAGTAGGTAGGGACAACTCTACTATTCAGCAGGAAGAATTTACAGAAGATGAGACCTTCCACCTTCAACAACCTTAAAGATTTAAGAGTCAAAATTTTTCCTGGGGGAAATGATGAGGGAACAGAAGCCTAGCTGAGAATAAAGCAGAAACTGCAACCTTTCCTCCCATCCCCCATTCCTGGGTGGGACATGTGTGACATTCTTCCAGAAATCTTCCAACTATTTTAAAGTTAATCGCTTGCTAAGAAGGGAAAAACAACCTTGACAATGGCAAGGCCTCTGGTATCCCTGTATCTTGTGGGTCTTTAGCATATGAAAGTTCTTTCAAAACCCCTCTTTTTCCTTACCTCCCCCAACCCCAGGGCAGCAACTATTTCTGCCCATGGGGCCTGTCCCTGTGCTTTAATAAAATCACCTTTTTGCACCAGAGACATCTTAAGAATACTTTCTTGGACATGGGCTCTGGACCTCACTTATATTCTAAAACTTCATCTAGGCCTGCTCAGTGAATGCGGCACACTCATGCATGGGAGCCTGAACTTTCCACCACTGCCTTTGCAGGTATATCTTCTCAGTCCTGTGCTATCTCCCCCAGCAGACATGGGACAGTTGTGGCAAGTGGATCTACATCCTGCGCACTCAGTCCACATTTGCAGGCATTGCTCCCTTGTACCTACCAATCCATAGAGATCTAGCTGTGCCAGGTGACACAAAAATGAGAACCTGGTAGGTCGATCATTTAAGAAAGTCAAATTCTTTATCAATCACATAACATATTAACATTTTCATATTAATTATGTTATGATCAATTTAAATTTATTATATGATGATATATATGATGATTATATGATGATAATTAATATTATCATTATTATATAAAATGATTCCTAAGTTTACTGTGCCCAGATTGCTGGGTTTAATTGTGTTTTCCAAACAGTGTCCTTAAGTGTCCTTTCAGTGAGCAGACTCTGGGGAGCACACAAGCTGCAAAACAGAGCCAGCCCTGGCAGGGAGGTTATTGACTAAATCTCTAGTGATTTCCCTACACCACACCAACACCATCTCCTCAACTGTGAAGTGAGGAAGGTACTTGTTAGGTTCCCCCAAAAATGGGTACCCCAATAATGGGTCCGTGATTAAAGGAGCAAGACTGATACAAAGCGAAGGTCAAGCAAAGCTTTATTTCATGCCAAGCATCAAGAATCAGACTGACCATCAAACAGACCGGTGGAGGCTGCCCCTTACAGAGGACTACCCCTCCCTGCTTTCCAGACTAACTTTTATAGAGCAAAGGCCATGTGGTTGGGCCTGACCACACACAGGTGGCTAACTGAATTACAATTCACCCCACAGTAGCCATGAAAACTAACCCATCACCTTGGTAGCTAGGAGACAGTATGTGCCCCCACTGATCAGATGTCTCCAGCTGGCCTGACCCACCCTTGTATTTGAGTTTTGTTACCTGAGGTTGATTTCTGGGACTTGTTTTTAAGTCCCCTGGGGGAAGGGGAGAAGGGGAGCAGGGACAGTTTAAGGGTTAAACTACAAAGTTATTGTTTAACCTCAATGGAAGCCTCTGGCTAAAATAAAAATATAAAATAGGTCCTTACAGTACTAAAGCAGAACAGGAACAAGCATGGATGGCCAGGCTCTGGACTTTACAGCAAACCAGGCAGTGCTCCCAGAGAAGAAAGGTACCTTGTAAGCACAACTCAATACTGCCGCACATATTAAAAGCCAGGAGGTTGTGGAGAACACATGGGGTGAACACTCATTTGTGAGAATTCCAAGCAGTTTATACAAATACACAAACTATATTCAAACTTGATAACTTTATCTGCAACTAATAAATTAAAACAAATACAAACTTGGGGGAGGAGTCAAGATGGAGAAGTAGCAGGCTGAGACAACATCAGGTAGCAGGAGATCAGCTAGACAGCTTATCAGACAACTGCGAACACCTACAAATCCAACAGGAGATCGAAGATAAGAAGAGCAACAATTCTAGAAATAGAAAATTGACCACTTTCTGAAAGGTAGGACCCGCAGAGAAGTGAATCCAAAGTGATGGGAAGATAGATCGCAGGGGGAGGGGCCAGCTCCCAGCAAGTGGTGGAACAAAGGAGCACAAAATCAGGACTTTTAAAAGTCTGCTCCACTGAGGGACATCACTCAGAGGCTAAACCGGGGTGAAGCCCACACGGGGTCGGTGTGGCCCCAGGTCCCGCGGGGTCACGGAAGGATTGGGGGTGTCTGAGTGTCACAGATCTCACAGATATTAGAGTAGGGAAACTGGCTACAGAGACAGAGCTGAGGAGTGAGCTCCCATCTCGGGGTTACCTTGAACTGTAATCCGTAGCACAGGTCACTGCTTTGTGAGTGGGGTCCCCACAAGATTCGGGGAGATACCCCCTGGAAGAGCTCAGGGATCTGTGGTGTTCAGAGACTCCAGGCAGAGCTCCATGCCAGAGACAGAGATGCTTGGTCATGGGGTGGGTGAGCTCGGAGCACAGCCGGAGGCCAGGGAGATGGGAGTGATTGAGCGTTTTTCTCTGAGGGTGCACTGAGGAGTGGGGTGCCAAGCTCTCGGCTCCTCTGGGCCAGAGATTGGGAGGCTGCCATTTTCATTCCCGTCCTCTGGAACTGTACAGAAAGCATTCAGGGAACAAAAGCTCCCGAAAGTGAACCCGAGTGGATTACTTAGCCTGGCCCCTGCTAAGGGAGGTGCAAATCTGCCTCAGGCAAAGACACTTGAGAATCACTATAACAGGGCCCTCCCCCAGAAGATCAACAAGAAATCCAGCCAAGACCAAGTTCACTTACCAAGGAGAACAGCAGAACTCCAGAGGAGGAGAAAGCAAAGCATGTAATTCTTGGTTTTCTCCCCATGATTCTTTAGTCTTGCAGTTAATTCATTATTTTAATTTAAATTTTTTTCTTCTGCTAAATTTTTTTTAACTTTTACCCTTTCCTCTTTTAATGTGTTTTTTTTTTTAAGTTTTTATTTGTTCATTTGACAGAGAGAAATATCACAAATAGGCAGAGAGAGAAAGGGAGGGAAGCAGGTTCCCTGCTGAGCAGAGAGCCTGATGCGGGGCTCGATCCCAGGACCCTGAGATCATGACCTGAGCCAAAGGCAGAGGCTTTAACCCACTGAGCCACCCAGCCGCCAGTTTTAATGTTTTTTTTTTTTTTAAACTAGTTTATCTTAAGGATACCTTTCATAAAAAAATAATAATCTTTTTTGAACCTTCATTATTATAGTCATAGTTTATCCTTCATTGTATCTAACTTTATTTTTTGTATACACATAGGGTTTTTTCATCTAAAAAACTTGGGGTACAACTTCTTCTAATAGATCAAAATATACCCTAAATCTAGCTCTGGGCTTGTTCTAGTCTCCAACCCAAGCAAATTCTCTCCACTTTCTTTTTCTTTATTCTCCCAACCAACTTACTTTATCAACTCCTTTTTTAGAAATTAAAATTTTTTTTCCATCTTTATAGGCATATTCCATCCCTTCATTGTGTTTACCCTCATATATATTTTTCATTCTTTAAAATTTTAGGATGTAGTTTCTTCTAAGAGACCAAAATACTCCAAAATTAAGTGGGTAACCCTGTTCTAGTCACCAGTCTAATATATATAGATAGATAGATATCTATATATTTTTTTTCTTTTTTATATTTTTTCTTTATTTGTTTTCTTTTTATAATTTTTTTTCTCAACTTCTTTTTATCCCCTTTCTCCTCCCACCCCCCCATGATTTGGGGTCTCTTCTGATTTAGTTAAAGCACATTTTCCTAACGTCTTTGCCAGCCTTTTAGTATTTTATTTGCTCCTTCATATATTCTTATCTGGACAAAATGACAAGGCAGAAAAACTCTCCACAAAAAAAAAAAAAAAAAAAAAAAGAACAAGAGGCAGTACCGAAGGCTAGGACCTAATCAATATGGACATTGGTAATATGTCTAGATCTAGAGTTCAGAATGACGATTTTCAGAGTTCTGGCAGGGCTCGAAAAAGGCATGGAAGATATTAGAGAAACCCTCTCTGGAGAAATAAAAGCCCTTTCTGGAAAAATAAAAGAACTAAAACCTAACTAAGTTGAAATCAAAAAAGTTATTAATGAGGTGCAATAAAAAATGGAGGCTCTTACTGCTAGGATAAATGAAGCAGAAGAGAGAATTAGTGATATAGAAGACCAAATGACAGAATAAAAAAACTGAGCAAAAGAGAGACAAACAAATACTGGACCACGAGGGGAGATTCAAGAGATAAATGATACCATAAGACGAAACAAATAGAATAATTGGGATTCCAGAAGAAGAAGAAAGAGAGAGGGGAGCAGAAGGTATATTGGAGAGAATTATTGTAGAGAATTTCCCTAATATGGCAAAGGGAACAAGTATCAAAATTCAGGAGGTGCAGAGAACCCCCCTCAAAATCAGTAAGAATAGGTCCACACCCCGTCATCTAATTGTAAAATTTACAAGTCTTAGCAACAAAGAGAAAATCCTGAAAGCAGCCCGGGACAAGAAGTCTGTAACATACAATGGTAAAAATATTAGATTACCCTAAAGATACAAATGTAGTGATCTGAAGGGGCACGTGCACCCGAATGTTTATAGCAGCAATGTCCACAATAGCCAAACTATGGAAAGAACCTAGATGTCCATCAACAGATGAATGGATAAAGAAGATGTGGTATATATATACAATGGAATACTATGCAGCCATCAAAAGAAATGAAATCTTACCATTTTCGACGACGTGGATGGAACTAGAGAGTATTATGTTTAGCGAAATCAGTCAATCGGAGAAAGACAACTATCATATGATCTCCCTGATATGAGGAAGTGGAGATGCAATGTGGGGGGTTTGGTGGGTAGGAAAAGAATAAATGAAACAAGATGGGATTGGGAGGGAGACAAACCATAAGAGACTCTTAATCTCACAAAACAAAATGAGGGTTGCTGGGGGGAGGAGAGTCGGGAGAGGGTGGTGGGGCTATGGTTATTTGGAGGGTATGTGCTATGGTGAGTGCTGTGAAGTGTGTAAACCTGGTGATTCACAGACCTCTACTCCTGGGGCTAATAATACATTATATGTTTGTAAAAACTAATAATAATAATGAATAAATGAATAAAAATAAAACAAATACAAACTTAACTTCAGATATTATTGGGGCACCTGGGTGGCTCCGTGGATTAAGCCTCTGCCTTCATCTCAGGTCATGATCCCAGGGTCCTTTGATCAAGCCCTGAATAGGGTTCTCTGCTCAGCAGGGAGTCTGCTTCCCCCTATTCCTCTCTGCAGGCTTCTCTGCCTACTTGTGATCTCTGTCTGTCAAATGAATAAATAAAATCTTAGGAAAAAAAACACTTCAGATTCTATCATTAGGGTTATAGAAAAGCCACAACCTTTTATTAATCTGTAAGTGTTAATCATAAGCCTTTAGAGAATAAGCATATGTCTTCAACATACGATAAATACTTCAACATGAGTCTTTAGAGAATAAGCATATGTCTTCAACAGGTTTCTAACAATATTCAATTTCAACTTAGGGTTTAAATACCTGAATTTCTTCTTCTTCCTCCTATGAATAGATATAGCACTTCATTTTTATCAGTAGTTTCACTGAACCCCTTTCAATAATTTAATAATTATAGGCTTTCCAATAATGGTTCCAGAAGGCTAGGTGATTCCCTTCTGTAGAAAACAAATATAAGCAAGTGTATGAAAGGTATTTATTATTTAGCTTTTAGGATAAAATTTGTAAAATGATTAAAAATCCCAGCCATTTAAAGGCATTGGATACTGACTAGAGGCATATAACAAATTTAGAAATGTTTATTTAAAAAATTACAGGAGCTCCAAGTAAGAATGGTGGAAGACAATAATTTTCTTGCCTAGAACTTCTAAGTTTTCTATTTCTCCTCAACACACACCCAGATCGATCTGGAAGAACTCTAACTTTACCTTAAAGATAATAGGCTCTTCTGCCAGAGGTGTCAACCACAGTTATGGGTGGAGAGTGAAAACCTGTAGGTTTGCTCATCTTAACTGGCAGATTTGGCTTAAAATCACAGAGCAAATCTGTAACTATGTTAGCCCAAGTTTGTATTCTGGTTTGTGGCAATCAGCAGACCAAGGCCAAAAGTTTATGGGGGAGAAGTTACACATAAAAGAATCAGAATAGGAGTGAAATAACCTATCACTCCTAAGCTTTCTCATCTGAAGCAGACTCTAGAAATCCTGGCAAAATGAAAAGGCAAGGGAGATGGAGAACAGATTACAACCTTGAATGCCTCTCTCAACCCATATACTGTTACATTGGCAGAGGCTGGAAGCCTTATAGAGGTGTTTGAGCACAACTTCTATGTATCAAAATTAAAGTGCTAAGGCAAAGGCAAAGGAAATATCACTTAAACTACAAGTGTAAAACAACTCATCATACATGGGGACATGTTACCATGATTCCCCATTAAAAACGAGGAAGGTCAAGAAGGCAATAGGATGATATGTTCAAAGTGCTAAAAGAAAAAAAAAACTGTCCCTCAGAATTCTTTTTCCAGCAAAACAATCCCTAAAAAAATGCAAAATAAACTGTTGGATAAACAAAAACAGATAATTTTACTAGAAATCACCACCAAAAAAAAGAAAAAAAAAAGAAAAAAAAAAGAAAAAGAAAGAAAGAAAAAGAAAAAAAAATTTTAAGGTTAAAAAAAAATTGTAACTTGTAATCATAGAAAAAGTTGAGGAGCACCACAATATATATAGAGAGAGAACATGAAGCAGAATGAATCAATGAATCGGATTTGAAGTTGTTAGATTTTACAAAATAAGGCAACCACTATAAATAGCTTGAAAATATAGGTAAAAAACAGTAGAGTAATTTAAGTGTTATAATAAAAACTAGTTTACAACAGAAATAGGAGATAAAGAAGGATCACAGGGACCCAAAATGTTGAGACTTAAACAAATAACAAAATGGCAGATGAAAACTGAACTTTATTACTAATTACATTAAATATGAATGAACTAAACACTAATCAAAAGTCAGATTATCTGGGTAAATGTAAAGAAAAAGAAATGTAAAGAAAAAGTCAGAGATTGTCATATTGGATTAGGAAAAAAAAAAACAAGATCTCACTACATGCGTTATTTTAATTAATCATTTTTACTACTTTATGAAAGCCATTTTTTACTTAAGTAGACTTTCCACCCAAAATGAGGCTTGAACTCAAAACCCCAAGATCAAAAGTTTTATGTTCTACCAACTGAGCCGGCCAGATGCCCCCTATACACTTTCTTATACAAAATTACAGTGCTAAATAGTAAGAAGTGCTCAAAACAAAAGCAAAAATCACAATGATGGACATGTATCAAAAGGACAAGGAAGGAACTGGAAGAGTTCCTAAAAGCCAAAGCTGGAATAATATGAACAATAAAATAAAATAAAATAATAATGGATCATAACTCCAAAATATGAGATACTATTCACGAATCCATAATAATATAAACAAATGATCAACTAAATTAATATTAATATATATGGGGGGAGATAAATCTCCTATGTAGAAAAATTCCAAGTAACTTATCTAGATACAGGCATACCTTGTAGATATTGTGGCTTGGTTCTAGAACACTGCCGTAAAGCAAGTAAAAATTTTTTGGTTTTGGTTTTGGCTTTTGGTTCCAGTGCATATCTTATGCACTGGACTTTATGTTTACACTGTACTACATTCTATTAAGTGTATAATAACATTGTGCCTAAAAAAACAATGTACATGTCTTCATTAAAAATACTTTATCAAAAAAAATAAAAATATTCCTAAAAATGCTATCATCTGATCTTTCAGTAAATCATAATCACTGATCACAAATAACCATAAATAATAATGAAAAAGTTTGAAATATGGTGAGAATTACCAAAATGTGATCTATAAACATGAAATGAGCAAAAGCTATAGGAAAAATGATGGCAGTAGACTTGCTCAAATCAGGGGTGCCAAAAGCCAATTTGTAAAAAAATGCAGTATCTGCAAAGCTCAATGAAGTGAAGTGCAATAAAATGAGGTATGCCTATACATCACTTCTTCTTCTGCTTCTTTTTTTAAATATATTTATTTGACAGAGATTGAGAGAGAGAGAGAGTGTGCACAGGGGGAGTGGCAGGCAGAGGGAGAAGCAGGCTTCTGGTTGAGCAGGGAACCTGATGTGGGACTTGACCCCAGGACCCTGGGATCATGACCCGAGCTGAAGGCAGATGCTGAACAACTGAGTCACCCAGGTGCCCCTGCTACTTCTTAAATGTAGTCTGCACCTAGTAACTTCCTTCCAAAGAGCAGAATATAGAAGGTTGGGGGGGGGATGTAAGTTTAAAATAAAGAAATCTAACAAACAGTACTTCAACCAGGTCATTAAAGTTAGCACCAATAGTGATATCATGCTGATAGTATGTATCTTTAGTACGACATGATGAAAATAACACTTCATCCTACTGGTCTTATTTCCCAAAACCATATCCCCAGAGAAGCGAGTCAGATAAATCGCAGTTGAGGGGCATTTTACAAAATTCCTGATCAGCACTCCTCAAAACTGTCAAGGCCATCAACAAGGGAAGTCTAAGAAACTGCCACAGCAATAGAGATTCAGGAGACAACTAAATGTACATAATGTAGTACCTGTATGACATCCCAGGATAGAAGAAATACATGAAGGGAAAACTGAAGAAATCCAAATGAAAAGTATGGACTTCAGTTGACAATATATCAATCCTGGTTCATAATTGTGACAAATGTGCCATAATAATTTTAGATGTTAATATCAGAGAAACTGAGCGTGAGGTAAAAGGGAATGCTCTGTTTTCTCTTTGTAATTTTTCCAGAAACCCAAGACTATTCTAAACTTTGAAATATAATTAAGATATTGGTAACCTAACCTGAAAATTTAAATGGAAATGAACCTAGAAGAGCCAAAACAATTTTAAAAAGTAGAACAAATTGAAGGACTTAACTTCCCTGATTTCAAAATTTACTTTAAAGCTACATTAGTTAAACCAAGTGGTACTGACATAAAGCAGACATAGAGATCAATGGAACAGAACTGATCTTTGGTAAAGTTGGTAATTCATTGTAGGAGAGTCTTTTCAGCAGTTTGTGCTAGAAAAGTTGGATATCAATATATCAATATGCAAAAACAATCACAACATACAAACATGCAAAATAAATTACCTTAAAATGGATCAAGGATCTAAATTTAAGAGGTAAAGCTATGCAAGTATTGGAATAATATATTAGAGGCAATTTTTATGGTCTTGGGTTAGGGACAGAATAGGGTATAGGGAAGTTCTGGACTAAGATGTTTTGTGTTTAATAGTTCTTTTTTAGTCCGAAGTAGATACAGTTCACTAGTCACTGGTCATATTCAAAATATGTCATGAGGGATCCAGAATGATACTAGCTGATTGAGTTGGATGCTAATCTTTAATCCTAGCAGAATATATCACTCTAGCCACTATCTCAAACAATGGCTGATATATCTATTCCAGTGTTTATAATTCTGGAAGGAGTATAAATTTTAATACCCTTTCAGACACTTCTTGAGTAAAGAGCAGGAGGATGAGAAAAGGAAGAGAACCATATAGTTGACCTGTCTTTAAATGCTGACTGAAACCAAAAGCAAGGGTTTGGGAGAGGATGTGAGGGTTAGGGGAGACACAAAAGACACCCAAACACCTCATTTATTCTGTCAGAGTGTGAATTAAATTTGTATAATATATCTTAAGTACTTTTAGATAACATTTTATTTGTTCTTTCATCCACATGCCAATGCTCTGAATAAATAGGAGGAGCAAAATATATGTGAGCAAATACAATTAAAGAAAAGTGGCTGGCCAGAAATGTTTTTAAATTAGAATCTTGATTCTGTCCCTTGACATGTCCACCTTTATCACTTTGCTGCCATCCTTCAGTTTTTGGATCCTCTGCCATCTCCTGGAATCCTTTTTTTTTTTTTTTTTTTTCCTGTATAGTGAATTTCAAACACTGGTACACTTATGGTAGCCAGACTTCATTTTGGAATTTGTTATTGCAACATTGGTTGTACATTCTGAACACATCGTTAAGTAAGCTCTTCTGCCAAATGTTGTCCCTCATAAGCCTGATGTTATACAGTGATTACTCCAGTTCTCCTCATCTAGGGTTGCATGTTCTCTGACTGGGGACTGGTATAGTGTAGATTAATTTACATGACTGATGGTGTATTTATTTTCTAGGAAAATCCCATGCTTCAGATTAGAAGGCAGATGCCAATTTTTCTCTTCTACTTTATTATATCTCTCTCCTCATCTTCATTTGTCTTCTCAGCATATACATTCAACAGCCATTATAAATGTTAGAAACAGAACGGACTCTTGGAGAAGTTAATGGATTTGGAAATAGAGTAACTTTAATTTTCTATCCTCAGTGAAGGCATCCATTCTTTTCTTTTTTATGTACTGAGATTTTAAAAGTAATGGTGGTTGGGTTTAAGGAAAAAAGATGCTGTTTTTTTTTTTTTTTTTTTTCTTGTTAAGAAGTAGGTGGCTTAGAGTTGAAATGAAGCACATAGATTTATCTTTTAATTTCATTTTCTGATATATTGAAAATGACTCAAAGTGGAAAGAAAGATTGTGAAGTCTGTCCCATCTTACTCTTCTATGCTTTATCTTTTTTTTTTAAATATATTTTTTAAAATATTTTATTTATTTATTTGAGGTAGAATGAGTGAGAGAGAGCATGAGAGAGGAGAAGGTCAGAGGGAGAAGCACACTCCCCAAGGAGCTGGGAGCCCCATGTGGGACTCGATCCTAGAAGTCCGGGATCATGACCTGAGCTGAAGGCAGTTGCTCAACCAACTGAGCCACCCAGGAGCCCTTCTATGCTTTATCTTATCTTCACTTGGTAGATTCATCCTTGCTTGGTAGCTTCATTCTAGCAATCTTCAGTACCCAAATAACTAAATAACAGAAGTTTCAGACATGTATAAGTTCTGGATATTATATTTCAAATGAATTTTTCATAGCAGAAGTTTAGTTTGGAAGGTGTTAAATGTGACTTAGATGGAAAAAAAAATCAGTACTTTAAACATTATTTTCGAAAAATGAATACTGTTGTGAGTCGTTGGCAAATCTGCTTTAACTATATATCTAAATTCTTTCTGTACAAAACTCTCTTTAATTTTCCAGAGATAAAATTACTGAGAAAGTATCAGATGCATGACTTAGTGGAGAGCCCTTGATATCAGAGACACAGTTAATGGGAGCCTTTATTTATTTTTATTATTAACATACAATGTATTATTTGTTTCAGGGGTACAGTTATGTCATTCTTCAGTCTTACACAACACACAGTGCACACCACAATGCATTTCCTCTCCAGTGTCATTCACCCAGCCATCCCCTCCCTCCACCCCAACCCCTCCAGCAACCCTCAGTTTGTTTCCTGAGATTAAGAGTCTCTTATGGTTTGTCTTCCTCTCTGGATTCATCTTGTTTGATTTTTTTTCTCTCTTCCCCTATGATCCCCTGCCTTGTTTCTTAAATTCCCCTTGTCAGTGAGATCACATGATAATTGTCTTTCTCTGATTATTTTGCTTAGTATAATACCCTCTGGTTCTGTCCACATCATTTCAAAGGACAAGATTCCATTTTTTTGATGGTTGAATATTATTCCATTGTATACCCATGCCACATCTTTATTCATCAGTTGATGGACATCTGGGCTATCTCCATAGTTTGGCTATTGTGGACATTGCTGCTATAAACAGAAATAAAAGGCATCTGAATCAGCAAAGAAGTCAAAATCTCACTCTTTGCAGATGTTATGATACTTAATGTGAAAAACCCCAAAGACTACCCCCAAACTGCTAGAACTCATACAGGAATTCAGTAAAGTGGCAGGATATAAAATCAATGCACAGAAATAAGTTGCATTTCTATACAGCAACAGAGACAGAAAAAAGAAATTAAGGCATGTCTCTCATTTACAATTGTACCCAAAACCATAAGATACCTAGGAATCAATCTAACCAAAGAGTCAAAGGATCTGTACTCAGAAAACTATAGAACACTCATGAAAGAAATTGAGGAAGATACAAAGAAATGAAAAAACATTCCATGCTCATGGACTGGAAGAAAAAATTTTGCTAAAGTCTCTTTTCTGCCTAGAGCAATCCACACAGTCAATGCAATCCCTATCAAAATACCATCAATCTTTTTTCACAGAACTGGAACAAATAATCCTAAAATATGTATGGAACCAGAAAAGACCCAAATAGCCAAAGGAATGTTGAAAAAGAAAACCAAAGCTGGTGGCATCACAATTTCTGACTTAAAGCTCTATTACAAAGCTATAAGCATAAAAACAGTATCATACTGGCACAAAAGTAGACATTTAGATCAATGGAACAGGATAGAGAACTCAGAAATGGACCCTCAACTATATAGTCAAGAAATCTTTGACAAATCAGAAAAGGCTATCTAATGGAAAGAAAAAGTTTTCAACAAATGGTGTTGGGAAAATTGGATAACCATATGCAAAAGAATGAAACTTTACCATTTCCTTATACCATACACAAAAAATAGACTCAAAGTGGATGAAAGATCTAAACGGGAGATAAGAATCCATCAAAATCCTTGAGGAGAACACAGGCAGCAACCTCTTCGACTTCAACACAGCAACTTCATGTTAGACATGTCTCCAAAGGCAAGGGAAACAAAGGCAAAAATGAACTATTGGGACTTCATCAAGATAAAAAGCTGTTGGACAGCAAAATGAACAGTTGACAAAACCAAAAGACAACGTACAGAATGGGAGAAAATATTTCCAAATGTCTTATCTAGTATCCAAAATGTATTAAGAACCAATCAAACTCTGCACCCAAAGAACAAATAATCCAATCAAGAAATGGGCAGAAGACATGAACAGACATTTCTGCAAAGAAGACATCCAAATGGCCAACAGACACATGAAAAAGTGCTCAACATCACTCAGCATCAGGGAAATATGAAAATACAACATCAGGGAAAAACTACAGTGAGATAGCACCTAACACACCAGTCAGGATGGCTAAGATTAGTAAGTCAGGAAAGGACAAGTGTTGGTGAGGACGTGGAGAAGGGGAACCCTCCTACACTGTGGGTGGGAATGCAAGTTAGTGCAGCCACTCTGGGAGACAGTATGGAGGTTCCTCAAAAAGTTGAAATAGAGCTACCCTATGACTCAGCAATTCCAATACTGGGCATTTACTGGAAAGATGCAAATGTAGTGATCTGAAGGGGCACATGCACCCCTATGTTTATAGCAGCAATATCTATAATAGCCAAACTATGGAAAGAGCCTACATTTCTATCAACAGACGAATGGATAAAGAAAATGTAGGAAACACACACACACAGACACACATATGCACGGTGGAATATTATGCAGCCATCAAAAATCTGAAATCTTGCCATTTGCAGTGATGTGGATGTAGAGTGTATTATGCTAAGCAAAATAACTAAATTAGAGAAAGACAATTATCATATAATCTCACTGATATGAGGAATTAGAGAAACAAGATGGAATTGCTGGCGTGGGGGGTGTGGGAGGGATGGGGTGACTAGATGATGGACACTGGGGAGGTTATGTACTATGATGAGCACTGTGAATTGTGTAAGACTGATGAATCACAGACCTGTAACCCTGAACAAATAATACATTATATGTTAATTTAAAAAAGTAATCAAATATCATAATCTGTGGGGGGGAAAGACCCCAACATAATCATAGTACTAAGATAGTTCAGTTGGAAAAGAGGAAAAGATGGGCTTAAATTCAATCAAAAAGTGTAGCGATGGGATTTTAAGACACTGGGACCTCTAAATATCTTCATTGGATTTGTTATTTTCATATTCTGCTTTTCATTCTTGAAAAATATTTTATTTATTTATTTGAGAGAGAGCACATAAACAGGGGAAGGAGCAGAGGGAGAGGCTCAATCCCAGGACCCCAAGATCATGACCTGAGCTGAAGTTAATGAGTTGGTAACTCAATTCACTGAGTTACCCATGCACCCCTTCATTTTTTACTGGAAATGTAGTAAACTAAAATCAAACTTTTTAGTTATTGTATTTTAAAGTGTAAGATACTTTGTATCTTGCTACACATTCAGTACAAATATTTTTAGCAATGTACCATATAACTATATTTGCTTAAAATGGAAATATCAATATGAGTGGAACACTTCCCAATTACATCATGATCTTGGAGATATAATTTCAAAACTCAGTTTACATGCAAATATATTTAGAGCTTGGTCTCTTTCAAACTATTGTTTCTGGTAGACATTGTCTTTTTTCCATATTGATACACACACACACACACACACACACACACACACACACACACACACATATATATATATATATCTTAAAATAATCTTCTCTTTTATATGAACATTCCCATGTAAATATTAAAAACTATTATTAGGCAGTGAATAGCAAATAAGTTATTTGCTTTCAAAATTAAGTAATAAACAAATATAAATGAATAATTTATCTTAAATATTTAGATGAAAGACAATGTCACCAATTTTGCTGACAGAAGAATCTTTATATTAGGCATAGAGAAGAGGAAGTTCGAAGTGGTATCATAACATCAAAGTACAGAGTAAGTGGTAAATAGAAATGCGGAGAGAAAATGGCCTTTTAAGTTTTGGTGATTTAGAAGAAATCTTGTGATAGTATTTTAAATTCAATTGGGTAAGTGTTAAATAGGTCGCAGGCTAGGCTGTTGCCCGTGATTTGTCTGTAGGGAAAAGCATAGCTTCCTTCTCTGTTAAGAACAGAAATAAGAAAAAGAAAAAAGAAAATTCCTAAATATGCTCAGAAACCAAATCTAAGGGCTGGGGAAATTGTTATACAAAACACTTCCTTCTATTCTGCCAGATAAGAACAACTTAAGTGAACTAGTTCAAAGAAGTAAAGGATTAAAAGTAGGTATACTTTTTAACTATTTTAAATTATTTTAAATTATTCTTTAGTTACTCTATTTCATCATAAAAATAGTCTACTCTTTCTGGATTTTGTTTTGGATATTTCCTTCTAATACTGAAGTACATATTACATATTTTGATAGGTCATCAATAATTTGAATGAAGAAAATCATAAACTACATTAGAGTACATCTTAATGTACTCTAAAGATGCTCAAGTGACCCACGGTTTGCAAGAGAGCATCATATTTTTTTTTCTAATGTTCAGTTAGCCACTGTATAGTATATCATTAGTTTTTGATGTAGTGTTCAGTGACTCATTATTTGCATATAACACCCAGTGCTCATCACATGTGCCCTCCTTAATAGCCCTCAACCCCCCCCCCTTCTGAAACCCCCAATTTGTTTCCCGGTGTCCATAGTCTCATGGTTCCTCTCCTTCTCTGATTTCTCCCCATTCAGATTTCCCTCCCTTTCCCTATGGTTTTTCCATGCTATTGTTTATGTTCCACATGTGAGTGAACTATATGATAACTGTCTTTCTCTCCTTGACTTACTTCACTTAGCATAATCCCCTCCAGTTCCATCCATGTTGATGCAAGGACCACATCTTCATCCTATTGTCTATTTATCTTGGCCCTGTCCAGTTTGGCTATTGTAGACATTGCTGCTATGAAAATTGGGGTGCATGTGCCCCTTCTTTTCACTACATCTATATATTTGGGGTAAATACCTAGTAGTGCAATAGCATCAGTTTTTTTTTTTTTTTTTGACTGAAATAAGAATTTATGTCTATATTTGATCTTGTCAGCAAATTCACATTGTTTCCTGGTCAAGAAATATAGGTTTATCTACATATTTTTACAATTTTGTTCTTAGTCTAATGGGCCCTTGGGATGTAGAGTGATGACTTAATTGGTTGTGTATTTGAAAAGGTTGGTATTTTCTTGATGTGGGAACTTGTGCATTCTCTCAGAAAATTGTAGCTCAATGACATAGGATGACCTGTAAATATTAAAATTGTGTTCATTTACAACATGGGAAGAATCGATGAAAGGTAGTTTTAAATGATATTTGAAATTGTAAAATGTGTAAGAAGAGAATGAAAAAGACTTTAGTTATTTAGTGGAAAATCTAGACTATTTTCAGAGAGTAGGAATAAGAACCTATAATAATATAACAAGAGTCTGTATTTTTAAACATTGGGCAAAAACTATTATGTTTCAATTTCCATATTACAGGAAAAGAAAGGTAATAGTATCAGAATAAAAAAGATAGAAAACTGGAATTTTTTAATACCAAATACTGTCAAAGACTTTAACTTGACCCTGCCTGAGAAAAATTCTCTGATATTTGTCTTTGCAAAGATACTCTTACTTTAATGATGTGGGCAGTTTTCAGGTTACTCCTTTCCTAACAGGTATGTGACATGCATTAGCCATGACCATGACCAAGTAAGAAACTACAGAAGACATTAGGGAACTATAAAAATTCAAGGACTGAAAGTGGGAATGTAAAGTTGCAAGTAGCCTATTTTTATTCCTTTTTTTTTTTTTGGATGACATTTCACTAAGGCACATAAACGTGCAAATGGCACAATAAAATGTAAAGACACATTCCCTGAATTTTGAAACTTATTATGGTAATAGTAACTTGAATTAATTTGAAACTGTTAGTTCTTCCAGGGATATAACAGACATTATAAGTGGACTTTAAACAACCATTTCCCATTTTTAAATTTGGTATGCATTACTTTACCAGATATGCAAGATCTTTGGGAAAAGTTGACTCCATCCCCAATGCTAGAGGTGGGAGAGGAAAATGGGACACAATATCAGTGGAGATAGAATGGGGTATCCCTTACTCCTTACCTTTTCAGTAATCCCATAATTATCTTCTGCTAGACAATCTCCAACCCATACAAAAAAGTAATCACATTCTTTGAGAAAATGAATAAAGAACTAATTTAATAGCAGAAACAACCTCGGTAGAATAGGAGCTAAAGGAGAATAATGGATTGTCCATAGTTATTTTTCTTTATATAAAAGGGTAGTTTGTGGAAATGGGTCAACAAAGGAAATGGATAGAATCTGTTCAGCAAATGGGATTCAATTGGTTCTTTTTTCTTGTAGTTTTTGCATGACTTTTCATCTGGAGATAACCTCTGTACAAAAATCACTGAACTGGAATGAAAGCCCCCAATAGAAGTTAATTTCACAATAACAGAAACTTTCTTTCTTTCTTTTTTTTTTTTTTATTATGTTCAGTTGGCCAACATAGAGTACATCATTAGTTATTGATGTAGTGTTCAACAATTCATTAGTTGTGTATAATACTCACTGCTCATCACAACATGTGCCCTCCTAATTACCCATCATCCAATTACCCCATCCTCCATCATCTTCCCTTCTATAACCCTCAGGTTGTTTTCCTGGAGTCCAGGGTCTCTCATGGTTTGTTTCCCTCTCTAATTTCTCCTTATTGATGAATTAGTTAATTAATTCAAGAAACAGTTATTGAAAAATCTATGTAGAAGGTATTGGTCACTTTGCTGGAGATGCTGCAAGGGTCTGCTGTATGGGATTTTCATTATACTGTGATAGAAAAGCATGAAAAAAATAAACATAAATATTACTAAATTAATTTCAAAAAGGAATTAAGCAAACCAGCCAGTTTTGTGATAGAAGATGATGGGGATAGAGTAGTAGACCATTCAACAGGATGATCACAGAGGGCCTAAAGAAATATATTTTACTAAGAACTGAATGAAGAGGAGGCAGATGAATGATAACCAGAGAAATTGTCATCATCTTAGATGGGGACCACAAATTCAAAGGCTTCAAAAGGGAAAGGGCTGGGATCTGATTTGTTAATTTTCTATTAAATCCCTAGTACCTGGAAAATATTGAATACATGTTAAATGTTAAGTTAATAAATGATGATATCTTTTTTACATTTGGAAAGATAAAATAAGCGAGTGTTTTTTTATTTGCAGAGAACCATGTATACATTTTAGGAAGCTGGAAGTCATAGATGAATCTTGTGCTTCCTTAAGTTTTGTTACAGTTTCATTTCCATAATACACTGTTTATTAATTGGATTTATCAATGTGTTCTCAAACCTGCAAACAGTTTTGTCTTATTGATTTACATTAAATATGACAGTTACAAGTTCCATGGTAAGCAGTGTGAAAATTTTTTACTTGAACTCTGAATAGACACAAAAGTGCTGAAGACTTGACATAAGAAGATGGAAATATATGGAACTAAACATTCATGTGGGGGAAAAAAAAGAACATGGGAAAGATCTGTTACATAGGCTAAGAATAATATTTATTTAAATGCACATGTTAAATATTTTTACCACCTAGGTTTTTGTTAGAACAAATTTAAGGTATTCCTAATGAATTATGAAAAGTATTTAACTTTGAAAATTAAAAATAAAGTAACATTGAATTGTAATAATATTGAGGTTGAAAATATTCAGGTGTATTAAAATATTTTCAGCATATTGTATTTCTGGAAAGATTACAACTGCTTTCCTTGTTGTAAACTTCCCACCTGGCTGGTAGAATTATTTAAAATCCTTGAAGTGAGTTGCTATGCAGAACCTCTTGGCAAACATAGGGTGTGTTTCTTACTGAGTCTGTCATCCTACTACTATGGCAATTTCACATTTGTTACCATAGCAGAATCTAAAATTACTTTTGTGTTCTACTTAAATCTCTGTACATAAATAATAAATATCATAGACAGTTTGGCCTGAAACTTAGATTTAACTTGAAGTAGTGACTTTCTATTTAAAAGAAAATATGCTATACCAGTACAGAAATCTAATTTTAATAAATCATCTCTTCCCAGTGCATTGTCTTTCTATTACTCATGTATTTCTCACTTGTAACTATTGACAAAGTTGTTGCAATTCATGACTTAAATTATTTCTAAGGACCACAACAGTTTTAACTTAGTTTTGTCTTCATTTAGTACTGAAATTTATGTTCATTAAAAATTAAAAAATGGTCATATATGAGATCATATTCTACATGAAAAAGATATAATCCAGAGACCAAATGGTTTATTAACTAGATCTAACAGTCAGGTAATAGAAATGGAAGAAATTCACTGTTGTTTCTTCCACTGTACTGTAAAATCATAAAAGCAGTTACATCATATGTATTGGTTACAAATTACCATTAATGCAGCCTTATCTAATTCAGTAGGTACTTTGTAACTTGTTCAGCGAGTGATTTAATTGGTGATCATTGGAAAGTCAAGTTAGAAAAGACAGTTTGAGTTTGAGAAAAAGAGTTTGAGAGACTTGAAGATGTTGATTAAAAAATAAGCATAATTGGGGGCCTCTGGGTGGTGCTGTCTTGGTTTTAGCTCAGTTCATGATCTCAGGGTCATGAGATCCAGCTCTGTGTCAGGCTCTATGCTCAGTGGTGAGTCTGCTTAGGACTCATTCTCTCTCTCTCTCCCCCTCTCCCACCCCTTCTCTTTCCCCCATCCCTGCTTTCTCTCTCTCCCTCTCAAATAAATAAATCTTAAAAGAAAATAAGCATAACTGGTTTGGTCTAAGAATGAGCTCAGAAATTGTCACTCCATCCTAACAAGTAAAATGCTGAATAAACTGAAAAATAAGCAACTCTCCTTAGATATTTCAGAGGGTGAGTTTATGGACAAACAAGTGCTCCTAAAATTGGAGAGACAGACAAGCAGATACAGAGAATTACAACTTTCCAGAGCAGAAACTTCCACAGAAACCAGTCCAGGGGTTGGGAAACCTGAACTGTAATTAGTGAATTGCTTGAAGGTTTAGTGTGGATATGACACTGATAAGGACTCTAAGAGAGGGAAAAAGCAAACCAAAACTAAAAAAAACTCGCAGGGAATACAGCCATAGGGAGCCTCCATACATGTGTGAGTTTAACCTCCAGGAGCTCTACCAGGTCCTCATAGTTAATAATGGAGAAAAATTTCCTCATGCTTCTAGCAGGAGAAAGGGAAAAGGAACCATTTTGAAAAATACCCTTTAGATCTATAAAAGAACAATTCAAAACTCAAAGTATCAGTGAACAAAAGAAATTGAGACACTCTATATTCATAGGTAAAAAGATTCAATATGGTCAAGATACCAGTTCTTCACAAATAGGTCCAGAGATTCAACACAATCCCAATCAAAATCTCATCAAGTTAATTTATGGATGTCAGCAAACTAATTCTAAATATGCCTGAAGGAACTGAAGATCAAGAATAACCAACATAATATTGAAGGAGAAGAACACAGAGCACAGATAATACTCTTTAAGAGTATTCTCAACAAGATCCTAGCTGATAGAATCAAAGAGTATATAAAAGGTTAATATCCACCATGACCAGGTGGGATTTATCCCTGGGATACAAGGGTGGTTCAACATTTGCAAATGAACCAAGTGATTGAACACATAAATAAGAGAAAAGAAGTACATGGTACTCTCAATTGATGCAGAAAAAGCATTTGACAAGATACAGCATCCTTTCCTGGTTAAAACACTTAAAAGTGTAGGGATAGAATGAACATTCCTCAACTCATAAAATCCACCTACGAAAAATCCACAGCAAAAATCAGATTCAATGGGGGAAATCTGAGAGTCTTTCCACTGAGCCCAGGATCATGACAAGGTTGCCCACTCTTTCCACTGTTGTTCAACATAGTACTAGAAGTCCTAGAATCAGCAATCAGACAACAAAAAGAAATAAAATGTATTCAGATTGCCAAAGAAGAAGTCAAACTCTCTCTCTTTGTAGACAATGTGATACTTTATGCACAAAACAAAAAAGACTCCATTTCCAAATTGCTAGAACTCATACAGCAATTCAGTAATGTGGCAAGGATACAAAAATTGCTTTCTTATACACTAACAATGTAACTGTAGAAAGTGAAATTAGAGAATTGATTCCATTTACAATAGCACTAAAAATCATAAGATATCTCCTGAACTGTAAATTAGCTATCCCTGGAAGATTTACTGATTGAAGATATCCTACTAAATGTTAAAGGTGATTACTTTGAAATAAATAAAATTAAATTGCAGGTAGGAGCTGTAAAATGTATTTTTTTTAAAAGATTTTATTTATTTATCTGACAGAGGTCACAAGTAGGCAGAGAGGCAGGCAGAGAGATAACGGGAGGCGGGCTCCCCGCCGAGCAGAGATCCCAACACGGGGCTCAATCCCAGGACCCTGGAATCACAACCCAAACCAAAGGCAGAAGCTTCAACCCACCGAGCCACCCAGGTGCCCCTTTAAAATGTATTTTTGTGGCAATGTTTTTCAAACTTCTTTATGCCACAAAACAAGCAGTCTTTGAGTTACAAAGCTTTCAGTGACAGTGGCTCCTTAAAGCAATTGATTCTTATTGATTGTGGTATGTACATATCTGAGAGTCTGTAACAGTGCAAAAATGACCAGGTTTTCTTCCTGACAAGTATTTTTAAGTGGTGTGGTGAGCAGATGTCTTATCCTTACTTGATCTCTATGGATGTTAAATCTGCCCCCAGCTTCATCCTGAATTTGTAACTATATTGATAAATATTTAAAAGGCTATTGCTTAAAATTCCCACATTGAAAAAAAGGGAAAACACAAAACAAATGATCCAATAACAGTCCTTTTAATTATATACATACAATTACGTTCTAGTTGTGAATTATTCTCTTATCCTAGATATCACTTGTCAACAAAACAAGGCAAATGTGCAGAAAGAAAAGGAAAAAAATGGGCTTTAGAGATAAGTTTAGAGGTGTCTGTTAATATCTATGTACCTGGGTGAACTCTGGTAAACTTCTGACTTTTTAAATTTATTTTTTGTTTTATTAACATAATGTATTATTTGATTCAAGGTTACAGGTCTGTGAATCATCAGTCTTACACAATTCACAGCACTCACCATAGCACATACCTTCCCCAATATCCATAATCCAGCCACCCTATCCTTCCACCCCACTGCACAGGGACCCTCCATTTGTTTCCTGAGATTAAGAGCTTCATGTTTTATTTCCATCCCCAGCCCCACCTTGTTTCACTTTTTTCCTCCCTTCTCCCCAGTGACCACCCCCCTGCCTTTCAAACTCCTCAAATCAGAGAGATCATATGATAATTGTCTTTCTCTGAGTCACTTATTTCAATCAGCATAATACCCTCTAGTTCCATCCACGTCATTGCAAATGGCAAGATTCTGGGGGTTTTGATGGCTGCATAGTATTCCATTATATATATATAAACCACATCTTTATCCATTCATTTGTTAATGAACATCTAGGTTCCTTCCATAGTTTGGATATTGTGGACATTGCTGTGATAAACATTTGAATGCATGTGCCCCTTTGGATCACTACATTTGTATCTTTAGGGTAAATACCCAGTAGTGCAATTGCTGAGTCATAGGGTAACTCTATTTTCAACTTTTTGAGGAACCTCCAGATTATTTTCCAGAGTGGCTCCACCAGCTTGAATTCCCACCAATAGCATAGGAGGGTTCACCTTTCTCTGCATCCTCTCCAACATCTGTCTTTTCCTGACTTGTTATGTTTAGCCATACTGACTGGCTTGAAGAGGTATTTCACTGTGGTTTTGATTTGTATTTCCCTGATGCTGAGTGACGTTGAGCACTTTTTCATGTGTCTGTTAGTCATTTGGATGTCTTTGAAGAACATCTGTTCATGTCTTCTGTCCATTTCTTGATTGGATTATTTGTTCTTTGGGTGTTGAGTTTGAAAAGTTCTTTATAGATTTTGGATACCAGCCCTTTGTCTGCTATGTCCTTTACAAATATCTTCTCCCACTCTAGGGTTGTCTTTTGGTTTTGCTGACTGTATCCTTTGCTGTGCAAAAGCTTTTAATCTTGATGAAGTCCCAATAGCTCATTTTTGCCCTTGCTTCCCTTGTCTTTGGCGATCTTTCTAGGAAGAAATTGCTGCGGCTGAGGTCAAAGAGATGGCTGCCAAGAGATGAGATGGCTGTCAAGGATTTTGTTGGATTCCCGTCTCACATTAAGGTCTTTCATCCATTTTAAGTCTATTTTTGTGTGAAGTGGAAGGAAATGTTTCATTCTTCTACATGTGGCTGTCCAATTTTCCCAAGACCATTTGTTGAAGAGACTGTCTTTTTTTCCTCTGGGCATTCCTGCTTTGTCAAAGATTAGCTGGCCATAGAGTTGAGGGTCAATTTCTGGGCTCTCCATTCTGTTCCATTGATCCATGTGTCCGTTTTTGTGCCAGTACCATACTGTCTTGATGAATACAGCTTTAAAATAGATCTTGACATCCAGAATTGTGATGCCACTAGCTTTGTTTTTTCTTTTTTTAACATTCCTCTGGCTATTTGGGGTCTTTCCTGGTTCCATATAAATTTTAGGATTATTTGTTCCATTTCTTTGAAAAAAAAAATTGATGGTATTTTGATAGGGATTGCATTAAATGTATAGATTGCTTTAGGTAGCATAGATATTTTCACAGTATTTGTTCTTCCAATCCATGAGTATGGAACGTTTTTCCATTTCTTTGTGTCTTCCTCAATTTCTTTCATGAGTACTTTTAGTTTTCTGAGTACAGATTCTTTGGTTAGATTTATTCCTAGGTATCTTATGGTTTTGGGTACAATCATAAATGAGATTGACTCCTTAATTTCTCTTTGCTCTGTCTTGCTGTGGTGTACAGAAATGCAACTTATTTCTGTGCATTGGTTTTATATCCTAAACACTTCACTGAATTCCTGTATGAATTCTAGCAGTTTTGGGTGGAGTCTTTTGGGTTTTCCACACAAAGTATTATATCATCTGCAGAGAATGAAGGTTTCACTTCTTTGCTGATTCAGATGCCTTTTATTTCTTTTTGTTGTCTGATTGCTGAGGCTAGGACTTATAGTACTATGGTGAATGACAGTGGTGATACCGGACAGCCCTTCCCTGTTCCTGACCTTAAGGAAAAAGCTTTTAGTTTTTCCCCATTGAGAATGATATTCACTAGGGGTTTTACATGGATGGCTTTTTATGATATTGAAGTATGTACCCTCTATCCACACACTGTGAAGAGTTTCAATCAAGAAAGGATGCTGTCCTTTGTCAAATGCCTTTTCAGCATCTATTGAGAGTATCATATGGTTCTTGTTCTTCCTTTTATCAATGTCCTTTTATTAATGTATTGTATCACATTGATTGGTTTGCAGATGTTGATCCAAACTTGAAGTCCAGGAATAAATCCCACTTGGTCATGATGAATAATTCTTTTACTGTACTGTTGGATCCTACTGGTTAGTATTTTGGTGAGAAATTTTGCATCCGTGTCTGAAATTTTCCTTTTCGATAGAGTCTTTGTCTGGCTTTGGGATCAAGGTAATGCTGGCCTCATAAAATGAGCTTGGAAGTTTTCCTTCCATTTCTATCTTTTGGAACAATTTCAGGAGAAAAGTATTAATTCTTCTTTAAATGTTTGGTAGAATTCCCCTGGGAAGGTGTCTGGCCTTGGGCTCTTGTTTGTTGGGAGATCTTCGATGACTGCTTCAATCTCCTTATCAGTTATGGGTTTGTTCAGGTTTTCTATTTCTTCCTGGTTCAGTTTCAGTAGTTTATATGTCTCTAGGAATATATCCATTTCTTCCAGATTGTCAAATTGGCTGGTGTATAGTTGCTCATAATATGCTCTTACAATTCCAAATTTCCTTTGGTAGTTTAGTTTAAGTTTCAAAGCATTGTGGTCTGAAAATATGCAGGGAATGATCCCAATCTTTTGATACCGGTTGAGACCTGATTTGTGACCCAGGATGTGATCTGTTTTTGAGAATGTTCCATGTGCACTAGAGAAGAATGTGTATTCTCTTGCTTTGGGATGGAAAGTTCTAAATATATCTGTGATGTCCTTCTGGTCCAGTGTGTCATTTAAAGCCTTTATTTCCTTGTTGATCTTTTGCTTGGATGATCTGTCTATTTCAGTGAGGGGGGGTGTTAAAGTCCCCTGCTATTATTGTATTATTGTTGATGTGTTTCTTTGATTTTGTTATTAATTTATATAATTGGTTTCTGATTTTGTTATTAATTTATATAATTGGTTATATATTGATTTATATAATTGGCTGCTCCCATGTTAGGGGCATAGATATTTAAAATTGTTAGATCTTCTTCTTGGACAGACCCTTTAAGTATGATATAATGTCCTTCCTCATCTCTTTGGCTTAAAATCTAATTTATCTCAGGTGCCTGGGTGGCTCAGTTGTTAAGTGTCTACCTTTGGCTCAGGTCAAATAAATTAAAAAATGCTTTTAAAAATTTCTAAAACAGACAGGATTATTTTATGGTAATAGAAGTCTTGATAATTTAATTGTGATTTTCTTTATAGGTGTTAATGACTATAAAGGACCATAAGGATTGCTTCTGGGCTAATGTTAATGTTCTATATCTTGAATCAGGTGGTCCCTGGTTGATCTGTTGGTCATCTTGTAAAATTCACTGAATGCTTTAAGATTTTTGAACTTAAATATATATAAAAGCCTCCAGAAGTAGAGACTATACTTTGTACACTATATAGGGTGATATCTGTACATGTAGCAGCTATATATAAAAATGCATTTTATAATCCTTTTATAAATTTGTCATTCATTGTGACCATCCTTGTCAGTAAATACACTAATACAATATCAAAATTTGTCATATCTTTCAGTTATTTATCTGATTAAAATCTGAATCATTTTTAACTCCAAGTACTTTGTATTTTTAATATAAAAATTTAAATAAAAATATATAACTTATAGCAATTTACCAAATTAGTCATATTTCCCATTAAGTATATATTGATCTAAAAAATTCTGAGAAATAAAGTAATTCCAGTGAAATTATTTCAAGACAGTTTAATTTCCCTTTTTTTCTTTCTGGGTAAATCTTTTAAGATGGGAATAGTGCTGTGATTCGAATTAGCTAGTCATGGAATGCCAGCTTTAAAAAACTGATGACAAGACTTCTGTATAAAGACTGTAGAACATTCCTAGACTAGAGTTTGCAGGTGGAAACACAAGTTAGAATAAAGTAATATATTTTTAGGTTAATTGAGACACTATGTTCCTATACCTAG
Source organism: Lontra canadensis (assembly GCF_010015895.1). Classification (NCBI taxonomy): domain Eukaryota; kingdom Metazoa; phylum Chordata; class Mammalia; order Carnivora; family Mustelidae; genus Lontra; species Lontra canadensis. Next base: position 3,390,817 of record NW_022631136.1, on the reverse strand, counting down.
AAAAGTCTTATGTATCCTTCAAGACACTGCTTAAATGATGCCCTTTTTGCATCAGTTCTACACGTTAATACATGTTCCTCCTTTCCACCCTACTTTGGACAAAATCAATCAATGCCACCCCTGTACAGCCTAATGTCTAGGTTTGTACCCTTATTTTAAAGAATTGATGTTAATTTTACATATCCATCTCTCCTTACTAAAAATGGATTCAGTGGATGATACTGGCCTACATGGGCAAATATTCTGGATTCAGGAAGCCCTACATTACCTTCAGGATCCTCTCTCATTTCTTCAGATTATTGTTTGCTTAATATTCCACAGTTACTAAAATTAGTTGTCACAAATATTTTGAGAATTTAGTTAAAATTATTTCAAAATCTTTTCTAAAACAGAAGTGGGCAACAGAAGTAGAGGAAAAATGAAAAACAGGAGTGAGGGGCGTCTGTGTGACTCAGTGGGTTAAAGCCTCTGCCTTCGGCTCAGGTCATGATCCCAGGGTCCTGGGATCAAGCCCCACATTGGGCTCTTTGCTCAGTGGGGATCCTGCTTCCCTTCCTCTCTGTCTGCCTCTCTGCCTACTTGTGATCTCTGTCTGTCAAATAAATAAATACAATCTTAAAAAAAAAAAGAAAAAGCAGAAGTGAAAGTAGCATCTGTGGTAGGTGGGAAGAAACTTGAACTGAGAAAACCCTTAAAACAGGAGGCTGAGGCTAGTAGATCACGAGGGTGGGAAGGAGGCAGTGTTTACAGAGTACTCATTATATGTCAGGGATACATCCTCATAAATCTCTATTTTACCGATAATGAAAATTATGCTCAAAAAAGCACCAGAAATTGGTAGGCAATATGGCAGAGGAGTAGGAGACGTAAATATCATTGGGATCCAGGAGTTCAGCTAAATAGTTATCAAACTATTCTGAACACCTATAAACTCAACAGGAGATCCAAAAGAAGAAAACCAGCAATTCTAAGAATAGACAAGTGACCATTTTCTGGAAGTGTATATTTTCTGGGGTTGTTGCTGCCCTTTTAGTGTTTTGTTCTCTCATTCATGTATTCTTATGTGGATAAAATGAGAAGGTGGAAAAACTCAACTCAATAAAAAGAACAAGAGGCAGTACCAATAGCTAGGGACCTAATCAATACGGATGTTAGTAAGATGTCAGAACTAGAGTTCAGAATGACAATGATCAAGGTGCCAGCTGGGCTCAAAAAAAAGCATGGAAGATCCTAGAGAATCCCTTTCTGGAGAAATAAAATAAGAACTAAAGTCTAACCAAGTTCAAATCAAAAAGTTATTATTAATGAGGTCCAGTAAAAAATGGAGGCTCTTACTGTTAGGATAAAAGAGACAGAAGAGAGAATAAGTGATATAGAAGACCAAATGATGGAGAATAAAGAATCTAAGAAAAAGAGAGATAAAAAAAAAAATTACTACACCACAAGGGGAGAATTCGAGAGATAAGTGATACCATAAGATGAAACAGTGTTAGAATAATTGGGATCCCAGAAGAAGAAGGGGGGGGGGCGCAGAAAGTATATTGGAGCAAATTATAGCACAAAATTCTCTAATTTGGCAAAGGGAACAAGTATCAAAATCCAGGCACACTGAGAACCTTCCACAAAATCAATAAAAATAGGTCCACAACCAGTCGCCTAATAATAAAACTTACAAGTCTCAGTGACAAAGAGAAAATACTGAAAGCAGCCAGAACAAGAGGTCTGTAGCATACAATGGCAGAATTAATAGGATGGCAGTTGATTTTATCCACAGAAACCTGGCAGGCCAGAAAGAACTAGCATGATATATACAGATTACTAAACAAGAAAAATATGCAACCAAGAATACTATATCAAGCTAGACTGTCATTGAAAATAGAAGGAGAGATTAAAAATGTTTCCAGGACAAACAAAAATTAAAAGAATTTGCAAACACCAAACCAGCCCTACAGGAAATATTGAAAGGGATCCTCTAAGCAAAGAGAGAGCCTAAAAGTAACAGACCAGAAAGGAAACAGAGACAATATACAGCAACAGTCACCTTAGAATACAATGGCACTAAATTCATATCTTTGAATAGTTACCCTGAATGTAAATTGTCTAAATGTCCCCAGTCAAAAGACATTGGGTATCAGAATGGATAAAAAAATAAGGCCCATCAAAATGTTATCTGCAAAAAACTTATTTTAGACCCAAAGACACCTCCAGATTTAAAGTGAAGGACTGGAAAACAATTTACCATGCTAAGGGACATCAAAAGAAAGCTGGGGTGGCAATCCTTATATCAGAGAAATTAGATTTTTTAAAAGATTACTTCTTTATTTATTTATTTTACAGAAAGACAGAGAGAGCTAAGTGGGGGGGGGGGGTGGGCAGAGGGACAAGCAGATTCCCTGTTGAGCCAGAGCTGGTGGGTTGCTGGGCTCTGGCTAGATCCCAGAACCCTAAGATAATGACCTGAGCTAAAGGCAGACCCTTAATCGACTGAGCCACCCAGGTACTCCTGTTTTAGAATTGCATGGAAAGAAAATAATATTGTATATATTCTTTTGTTTTTAGTATCTTTCACTCACTGTATGTTGTTGAATATAACAGTGATACATAGATATATATTATGTATAATACATATGACTCAATTACATGAATATTCTTTTTGATGACTATGTGGTTTCTTTTTTTCTTTAAAATTTTATTTATTTGAGAGAGAGAGCATGAGAGAGAGGAGGAGAGAACACGAGCAGGGGGAAGGGGTAAAGGGAGATGCAGACTCCCCACTGAGCTAGGAACTGGATGATGTGGGGCTTGATCCCAGGACCCTGGAATCATGACCTGAGCTAAAAGCAGATGCTTAAATGACTGAGCCACACAGGTGCCTGATGACTAAGTGCTTTCTACAGTTTTGGGTGGATATTTGAAATTTTGATCCCCATTTTTGATAATTAAGAATAATGGTTCTGTATATACTCTTGATGTAATGGTTTAAAGAATGGGATCGGGAATCCCATGGCTTAAGTTCAAGTCCTAATTTCAAAACATCAACTGTGTGATCTTGAACAAGTTGTTTAGTTATATTTGCCTCATTTTTTCATCAGTATAATTGGTAATTATACTCACACTATTGGTTACTATGTTTATTATGTTAAAGAATACAAAGTACCTGAAATAGAGCTTAACTCAGATTAAGAACTCAGTATCTATGTTTGTTTTTCAGTTACTTTTCTTTTTGGCCTCGAATTGTGTTATCCATGTTGCCATTTCTACATAGGCCATTTTAATTTCTGTAGTGCATTTTTGTCTGTTCCCTTTCTTTCACCAATTCTGTGTTAATCCTTTAAAATTTTGCTGGGATATCTAGATACAGAATTCTTACAGAAGTTTTATGGAAAATAAGCCTTTTGAATTCTTGAATGTCCAGAAAACACCTCTGTAATCAATGCCGTTATATTTGAAGGTAGTTTGACTAGATGCACATTTCTAAGTTCTTTTTGTAAAATTTAATTTAATTTTATCTTATTTCAGTGTTCCAAAATTCATTGTTTATACATCACACCCAGTGCTCCATGCAATACATGTCCTCCTTAATACCCACAATGTGGCTCACCCAGCCCCCTATGCCTCTCCCCTCCAAAACCCTCAGTTTGTTTCTCAGAGTCCACAGTCTCTCATTGTTTGTCTCCCCCTCCAATTTCCCCCAACTCACTTCTCCGCTCCTTCTTCCAATGTCCTCTGTGTTATTCCCTATGCTCCACAAGTAAGTGAAACCATATGATAATTGACTCTCTCTGCTTGACTTATTTCACTCAGCATAATCTCCTCCAGTCCCATCCACGTTGATAGAAAAGTTGGGTAATCATCCTTTCTGATGGAGACATCATACTCCATCGTATGATTTGGAACTTCAGCTCCCTGATGTGCTAAGGAAGAGTTATTTTGTGGTTTAATCTGTCTAGTCATTTCTCATTGTTATCAGGATAGTGGCAACACATCTCCAGAACTCCATATCCTAGGTATAAAAGGAGTCTCCAGTGAATTTTTGAATCCTAAAAATATATGAAACAATTAAATAAGGGAATGGTGAAGATAACTCTTAGACATTATGGTTTCTGTTCCTCAGCTGTGAAAATTTATGGGGAAAGTCTCTTCATGCCTTAATGATACATTTTTCTACAATATTCTTCATGGACAAGACATCTATGACAGTCATTTCTTTCATTTGATTCAAGTCACTGCTAATTGATTAAAAAGTTGTTACCCTTTAGCACAGGGTATTTTTATTTTTGTTATTTTTATCAAATTATAATGCTTGCCTTAGGAATTGTTCTTAAAATGTTTGTTCTGTGCTTACAAAAGACATTTGGAGAGTAGAAGGAGGACCTGTGGCACTATATATATTTTAATTTAATAAAAATACTAAACTGTTAAAATGATAGACTTTCACACATTGAATTGACTTCTTTGCATTCCTCTAACTTGGTTTTGGACAATTTGGATTTTGGACAATTTCATCTCCAACCTCCAATCAAATTTTTATCATGAAGCAGCAAGGCTTTTCAAAATTATATGACAGATTCTGTGTGTATAATACTCATAGCCTCCAATTACTTTCCTTATTATTATGTTATCATTTGTTGAATTATTTCTTGATTCATGTCCTTTACTCCATCTACATATTTGTTTGAATATTCACCTTTACAGAAGGCTATTCCTGCCTTATCCAATCTAAAATAATAGCTATCCCTCCCAATATCACCATCTATTCTGCTAAATTGTCCTTCAGTTTTCCTTGAAGAATGTTACAACATGATATTATATATTTTTTTCACCAAGGAATAGGGAACCTTTGTTTCTATCATAATTACTTTATGTTATGAATATGGCTATATACATATATATCTATGTGTATATATATATATATATATATATATATATATATATATATATATATAAATGAAAATGATTACTAGAAGAAATAATGGCAAAAACAACTGGTATTTTATGTGAATCCATAGGAGCTTAAGTTTCAATACCAGGCAAAAAAATTGTTACACCATCTTTCAGTGTTGTATGTAACTGTTCTGATATCTTTCTTTCAGTTTTGATGTTGCCCAACCAGTATTGGTGATAGCAGACAACATGAGCTAAGAAAGCATTCTCAAACATTGTTATTTTGCCAGATTCCAGTTTATCAAGATACCTGTTTACACCAGCATAGATGACAGCCACTTGCTCATCACCAGCCATGAGAGAACACTGTACTTTTTTCAAGAACTCAATCAGACATAACACTAAGACTCAAGAATTTTGAGTGAAAGCATTGAGGTCAGAACTTAACTGGGCAAAAGTAGTGACCTTAGGATAATTCGGAAATTCATCAAAACTGCTACCTGGTTTATAGCCTCAGTTTGGGCAGCAGACCTAATATGTAGAATGGAAAAAGTAACATCAGTGAAAGGTGGATATCTTTGAAGAATAATTCTATCTTGGTCACAAGAATGAAATTATAAGAGGGTTGCGATTTGTTGTGTGCATTGGCATACCTTGATCCTGCAAGATTGCCTGGTAGATAGGCAGATATTTTGAGTGGATGCTTAAGTATTCATTGAGTGAATGAATGTAATAATGCATACCTTCTTAGCAAAATTCTTTTTTTTTTTTTCTGTGTATCCTGATATGAAAGTGCCGAGAGGCATCACATCATTCTGCATTTCCAACAAAATTTTAAAGTAGGTATAAGGACCTGGGGAAGCAAAATCTGGCTACAAAGTATATACTAATAGATAAGAAGAGAAGAGATGGGTTGTAGATATAATTAGAGCAGGGATATATTTCAGAGATAAAAAGAAGGTAAATATCAGGTTACCAGACAGCAACAAATATAAACTGAATGAGCAGAGAGCTTTAGAATGAAGAGGAAGTGAGAAATCTGGGACAAACATTTACTAAAGGATCAGGTAATAATAATAATAATAATGTTTGGGGGGCAGGAATAAGATTTTAGCCAACCCATAACTAATATCAGGATCCCTAATTTCTATGTGCATATTACTATTCTAAGTGTTAAATATTTGCTTTAAAATCTTTTTACACTATGAGTTTGCCTTGTAGTTTCCACCATACATGTATACTAATTGAATGAAAACTAATTACTGTTACACATTTCAGGCAATGATGTCTCAAATGAATGAATGAAAGGAAGTGTTACTTCTTCTATTCTTGGGGTGACTGGGCAGCTCAGTCATTAAGTGTCTGCCTTTGGCTCAGGTTGTGATCCCAGGGTCCTGGGATTGAGCCCCATGTTGGGCTCCCTGCTCTGCAGGGAGTCTGCTTCTTCCTCTCCTACTCCCCGTGGTTGTGTTCCAACTCTTGCTGTCTTTATCTGTCAAATAAATAAATAAAATCTTAAAAAAAGAAAAAAAATATTCTTTACATATCCATTCAGACCTCCTTATCATATCCTGGTGCTCAGTGATACACAGAGAAGACAGTCTGGTTCACAGACTCCAGGGAATTTTATATATGCCACGAATCCTGGAAGCCCTTTGAACAGGCTGACCATTTATTCAGGTCTGACTTGGAAAATAAGACTTTCATAAAGATGATGCCAATTAACCTTAGCTCACCATGACAATACCATTATCAGCCTTGCAGTAGTTACTCTCTTCCTGTTTACATAAAACTGTTATCACTGGAATAACTATTTTGCATAGTGGTCAATGCATACACTATAAAACCAAACTTCTTGGATTGGATTGTGGGTGAATAACTTTAGGCAGATTACTTAATTTTTCTTTGCTTCAGTTTCTCATCTCAAAATGGAAATAATAGCAATACATACCTCAGTGCTATTACAAAATTAAGTGAGCTAATATATGCAATGTGCTGAGAATTGTGCCTGATGTATAATAAATCTTCATCAAATGTGAGCTATTATTAGTATCACCTTATAAGAAACAGCTAGCATTCTTAACCAAAAGTCTGCCTTTTAATGTTGAACTCTTGGAAAGTGTTAATTTTTTTGTTAGCACTTCAGGATATGAAGTACTAGCTCAGAGTTTACAATCTTCCCAGGCTGCTTGGCATCTCATAATATCTAAAGTTCATTTGGATTTTGCCAGTGAATAATATGCACACATCAAACTCCAGTTGTAGACCAGCTTGATAATTTTCTCATTTCTTAAAGGCCTTGCCCACATAAGATGCTAAACTGGAAAGTCTCCACATCATCTTAAAATATGGTAATACCCCGAATATAGAAGAGATTATATATATGTTCTACAGTAGAGACCAGAATACAATTAAAGAATGTCATTAAGAGATAACATGGCTGTGAGAAATAATGAACTTTATGAAGGCTCCAATTAGAAGAGACAATTAAGATTCACAATCCATCTGCCTTGCAGTGCAGTTTATTTAAATTCTATTGTGTAGTATAGTCTTTGTACTATTAGCAATTCTTGGGGCACTGAGATGGCTCAGTTGGTTAAGCATCAGACTCCTGATTGTAGTTCAGGTCATGATCTCACAGTTGTGAGACGGAGCCCCGTGTTAGTCTCTGTGCTTAGGATTCTCCCTATCCCTCTCCCTCTGCCTCCTCCCCTCTAAAAAAAAAAAAAAAAAAAAAATCCCAAATCAAACCAAGATGAAAAACAGTTGTTAACCTCTATCTTATAGGATTGGGTTGGTAGACAGTTTTCTATGCTATCCAAATGGCAAGAAGTATTGTTGATGGTATTCTTGAAGAGGTCATAAATGGCTCATTGTCCAAAGTTATCTCCTTACTAATACAACCAAACACAATGACTTCTAAAGTATTCTCTCTTTCCTAGCTTCACATGCGTGCATATAGAGACCAAAAAACTTAAAGACACACCTGCTTACTTTACAGCTTTATTTAGGCCTGACTTTAATAATCACAATGAAATTTTCTTTACTCAAATAGTAAAAGACACAAAACCATCGATTATGCCACCTTAGATGGTCTCATGACAAGTTGGGAACAGTGAAGGGTAGATTATAATTTCTCCAATCTAAAATGGATAAAATTATTAGTCCTCCAAGTCACATTGCAAATAAAGTTATTAGTTCTCAAAGTCACAATACTGGGTGATGGCCAGGCAGGTTCCAGGGCATCTGGCAGCTAGTGTTTTACTGACTGCTGCGAGGACTTCCCTGTACCAATAACATCTCCATAATAAAAACATAAGCAAAATGTAGGCCTATAAAAGTTTCATGAAATCAAGAGAATCATGGTCAAATGGCCTTGTCTGCACTTACAAAAATGAGTATCAACCTATTACACCCTTGCACCCTTTGTTACATACATAATTCTTACAAAGTTGTGACTTTTGAAACTCCTTTTGGGCTAGCTTATCCTTAGGAAGGGCCAGCTTGAATCAAATGGCAATCAAATTGACAACACTATTAAGATTCAGTCCCTCTAATTTAATGAGTCACAAATTGTTTAGAGAGATAATATTAATATACATGAAGATCAGAATGTTTAAAATAAACATACAAAATGTGATAACACTTATTACTAGTACTCCATGAATTCATAAAAGAAGCAAATCGGTGTGCCCTGGAGAAGATGGGGAGCAGTACACCAGGGAGCTGTTTTGAAGGAGTAGACCCAGAGTCTGATTCAGAACTCACTTCCTGTCCAGGGTAGCATGCCTCATATCTTCCCTCTAGCAAGTTTTGAACATTATTATTTGCCCATCACTGCCATAGCCTGCTTATTTTTTTCTTTCCAAATGTAAATATTTCCCAGTACTTTTATGTCCCTGTACTACTGTAGGGTATGTGGTGGGTATATAGTTTGTCTTTTTAGTTCATAAATATGTAAATCGAGAGCAACCATAGCCTGACCTGATATAGATATAAAATATCATAAGATCAGAGTGTTGATCTTATGTGTTGAATTTTCTTTCTTGAGGAGGGTGTGAGAGTATATTTTGTGGGCAAAAGAGAGGAAAGCAAATATTTGTGATGAAGAGAGGAAATTATAGTAGACTTTATAAATTTTCAAAATATTAGCTGCCCCTCTTTATGGAAGTACAACCTAATTCTGTGACATCAAGCTTGGCCAAGGGATTTTCTGTGCCTCTTCACGTGAAAAGGCATCCTTTTCATGTTGTAATATGCACACATCAAAACCCTTCAGTTGTAGACCAGTTTATTGATTACCTACTGACATCAAGCTTCACCAGGTGACTTGCTTTATTTAGAGAAATGTGAACAGATGTGAAATGTTACAATTCATGGAAAAGCTTTAACAACCTCTACCATTTCATTTTTTGTGCCCTCCACAAGAATGTCATTGTCCTAGGTGAGACTGTTCTCTCAGTTTGAGGCCAGCATAGAGATTATGTAAAGAATCACAGAGAATCTAGATTAGTGCAACATGAGTGAGAATTTTTTGTTGTAAACCATGAAGAACTAGGAGTTGTTTTTTACTCTATTATAACTTTGTATACAAAACTGACTGATATTGAGTGGTGGAATTTGTGCTGGTGGTAAGAAAGGCATATCCTCATATTAACAGTAGCAGATATGAGTAAAGAATGCTGCAAAATGTTTTTGGAGAGCATTCAAATGGTAAGCCTGAATAGAACCAAAGTGTTACAAAGTAATGAGTTATGAACACTTGTATGAAGGTCTTTTTAAGTAAAAGGGAAATCTGAATATGAGGCACTGGAGTTTAGACTTGATCTAGTAACACTGATGGACATTTAGGCTTTCAGTCAGGGGCTCATAAGATGAAAACCCATGTAATGATAATTACTTGGGCTGTTAATTATAATCAGAAAAATTGGATGAGGAAGCAACAGAAATTCTGAAAAATCTGAATAAAGGTCTGTAATTGTTATTTGATTATGGTTTAAATGTGGCCCATAACAGTGGAGCTAGGAAGTAGTTGAGGAAAAAAACAATTCTTTATAAGTAAAACTATGGATTCTCTATATTATAGTGAATAAAGAAGAGGAATGAGTCAAAGGTAACTTTATAGTTTCAAATCTAAGGAGCTGGGCAATAGAAACACAATGGAAAAGGACAGGTAAATTAGAAGAAAGGCCTGGTTTTGAGTGAAAATTTGTGTTTGGGGAAAATATTTTTTATTTTTGAGATGAGCCATTCAATGAAAAGTAGGATCAGAGATCAGGTCTTATGATAGAAATTTCTTCATAGAGATTATTACTGAAGCCAAGAAAATGAATGAGTCTTCTCCAAGGAAACAGAACAAAAATAAAAGAAGATTAAGAAAGAAGTTATTGAGAGGAGGAGTCAAGATGGTGGAGAAGTAGGAGGCTGAGATGACATCAGGTAGCAGGAGATCAGCTAGATAGTTGATCAAACCATTCCAAACACCTACAAATCCAACAGGAGATCTAAGAGAAGAAGAGCAGCAATTCTAGAAACAGAAAATCAACCACTTCTGAAAGGTAGGACCTGTGGAGAAGTGAATCCAAAGAGACGGGAAGATAGACCATGGGGGGAGGGGCCAGCTCCCAACAAACGGCAGAGCAATGGAGCACAAAATCAGAACTTTTAAAAGTCTGCTCCACTGAGGGACATCACTCCAGAGGCTAAGCTGGGGTGAAGCCCACTGATTTTGAAGCCCAAAATCAGTCAGTTTTGTATATAAAGTTATACTAGACAACATGGTCTCAGGTCCTGCAGGGTCACAGAATGATTGGGGGTGTCTGAGTGTCACAGATCTCACAGATATTAGAGTGTGGAAGCTGGTTATAGAGATGGAGCCAAAGAGTGAGCTCTCAACTTGGGGTTACCTTAAACTGTGATCTGTGGCACAGTCAGGCCAATGCTCTCTGAGCAGGGACCCCACAAGATCTAGGGAGATGCCCCTGGAAGAATGGAGGGATCTGCTGGGTTTTGAGACTCCAGGCAGGGCTGTGTGCCAGAGATAGAGATGCTTGGTCACAGGTTGGGTGAGCTCTGAGTGTGGCTGGAGGCCAGGGAAACAGGAGTGATTGAGTGCTTTTCTCCGAGGGTGCACTGAGAAGTGGGGCCCCGAGCTCTCGGCTCCTCCAGGCCAGAGATTGGGAGGCCACCATTTTCATTCCTGTCCTCCAGAACTCTACGGATAGTGTTCAAGGAACAAAAGCTCCCAAAAGTGAACTGGAGCAGATTACTTAGCCCAGCCCCTTGTAAGGGCACTGCAATTCCACCTCAGGCAAAGACACTTGAGTATCAGTACAACAGGCCCCTCCCCAAGAAGATCAGCAAGAAATCCCACCAAGACCAAGTTCACTTACCAAGGAGAACAGCAGAGTTCCAGAGGAGGAGAAAGCAAAGCATGGAATTTATGGCTTTCTCCGCATGATACTTTAGTCATGCAAAGTTAATTAATTTTTTTAATTTAATTTTTTTCTTATGCTAAAATTTTTTAACTTTTACTTTTTCTTCTTTTAATGTTTTTTAACTAGTTTATCTTAACAATACCTTTCATTAAAAAAACTCTTTTTGAACCTACATTATTATGGTCATATTTTATCCTTCATTGCATCTAACTTTATTTTTTGTTAGGGTTTTTTCTTCTAAAAAAATTTGGGATTCAACTTCTAAATAGATCAAAATATACCCTAAATCCAGCACAGGGCTTTGTTCTAGTCTCCATTCTGAGCAAATTCTCTCCACTTTCTTTTTCTTTATTCTCCCAACCCACTTATCTAATCAACTCCTCTTTTAGAAATTTTTTTAAAATTTTCATATTTATAGTCATATTCCATCCCTTCATCGTGTTTACCCCTATTTTGTGTGTGTGTATATTTATATGTATAAATTATTAACTAATATGTATATATTTAATTATTAATATATTTAATTATTAATAATTAATTAATTATTATTTAAATTATTTAAATTAATTCACATTAACTAATTAAAAATTAAATTACAATTAAAATTAAAATATTAAAAATTTAAAAAATTGAATATTTTAAAAATTAAATTTAAATTAATTAAATTAAATTATTTAAATTAATTGATTAATTAATTAATAATTAATATGTATATATTACCCTTATTTTGTGTGTGTGTGTGTGTGTGTGTGTGTGTGTGTATAAAAAATTTTTTTTCATTCTTTCATTCTTTAAAACGTTGGGAGGTAATTTCTTTTAAGAGATGAAAACTCTCCCAAAATTAAGTGGGTGATTCTGTTCTATTCAATGTCTAATATATATATGTTCTTTTTTATATTTTTTCTTTTTTCAATTTTTTTCCCCTGAACTTCTTTTTATCCCCTTTCTTCCCCCCCACAATTTGGGGTCTCTTCTGATTTGGTTAAAGCACATTTTCCTAGTATCTTGGCCACTCTTTTAGTATTTTATTCTCTCCTTCATATATTCTTATCTGGATAAAATGATGAGGTGGAAAAACTCACCACACACACACAAAAAAGAACAAGAGGCAGTACTGAAGGCTAGAGATGTAATCAATATGGACATTGGTAATATGTCAGATCTAGAGTTCAGAATAATAATGTTCAGAATGAGAATTCTCAAGGTGCTAGCTGGGCTCAAAAAAGGCATGGAAGATATTAAAGAAACCCCATCTAGAGAAATAAAAACCCTTTCTGGATAAATAAAAGCCCTTCCTGGAGAAATAAAAGAACTAAAATCTAACCAAGTTGAAATCAAAAAAGCTATTAATGAGGTGCAATAAAATATGGAGGCTCTTAATGCTAGGATAAATGAGGCAGAAGAGAGAAAAAGTGATATCAAAAACCAAATGACAGAGAATAAAGAAGCTGAGCAAAAGAGGAACAAACAACTACTGGACCATGAGGGGATAATTCAAGAGATAAGTGATACCATAAGACAAAACAACATTAGAATAATTGGGATTCCAGAAGAAGAAAGAGAGAGGGGAGCAGAAGGTATATTGTAGAGAATTATTGTAGAGAATTTCCCTAATATGGCAAAGGGAACAAGCATCAAAATCTAGGAGGCACTGAGAATCCCCCTCAATATCAGTAAGACTAGGTCCACACCCTGTCATTTAATAGTAAAATTTACAAGTCTTAGTGACAAAGAGAAAATTCTGAAAGCATCCCGGGACAAGGAGTCTGTAATATACAATGGTAAAAATATTAGATTGGTGGAAGACTTATCCACAGAAACCTGGCAGGCCAGAGAGAGCTGGCATGATATATTCAGAGCACTAAACGAGAAAAACATGCAGCCAAGAATACTATATCCAGCTAGGCTATCATTGAAAATAGAAGGAGAGATAAAAAGCTTCAGGGACAAACAAAAACTAAAAGAATTTGTAAACACCAAACCAACTCTACAGGAAATATTGAAAGGGGTCCTCTAAGCAAAGTAGAGCCTAAAAGTAGTACACCAGAAAGGAACAGACAATATACAGTAACAGTCATCTTACAGGCAATACAGTGGCACTAAATTCATATCTCTCAATAGTTACCCTGAATGTAAATGGGCTAAATACCCCAATCAAAAGACACAGGGTATCAGAATGGAAAAACAAAACAAAACAAAACAAAACTCATCCATATGCTGTCTACAAGAAACTCATTTTAGACCCAAAGTCACCTCCAGATTTAAAGTGACAGGGTGGAAAACAATTTACCATGCTAATGGACATCAAAAGAAAGCCAGGGGGGCAATCCTTATATTTGATCAATTAGATATTAAGCCAAAGACTATAATAAGAGATGAGGAAGGACACTATATCATACTCAAAGGGTTTGTCCAACAAGAAGATCTAAAAATGTTAAATATCTATGCCCCCATCATGGGAGCAGCCAACTATATAAACCAATTAATAACAAAGTCAAAGAAACACACTGACAATAATACAATAATAGTACGGGACTTTAACACCCCCCCCCCCCACTGAAATGGACAGATCATCCAAGCAAAAGATTGACAAGGAAATAAAGGCCTTAAAGGACACACTGGACCAGATGGACATCACAGATATATTCAGAACATTTCATCCCAAAGCAACAGAATACACATTCTTCTCTAGTGCACATGGAACATTCTCCAGAATAGGTCACATCCTCGGCCCTAAATCAGGTCTCAACCGGTATCGAAAGATTGGGATCATTCCCTGCATATTTTCAGACCCACAATGCTCTGAAGCTAGAACTCAATCACAAGAGGAAAATTTGGAAAGAACCCAAATACATGGAGATGAAAGAGCATCCTTCTAAAGAATGAATGGGTCAACCAGGAAATTAAAGAAGAATTGAAAAAATTCATGGAAACAAATGATAATGAAAACACAACGGTTCAAAATCTGTGGGACACAGCAAAGGCAGTCCTGAGAGGAAAATATATAGCAGTTCTCAAGAAACAAGAAAGGTCTCAGGTACACAACCTAACCTTACACCTAAAGGAGCTGGAGAAAGAATAAGAAACCCTAAACCCAGCAGGAGAAGAGAAATCATAAAGATCAGAGCAGAAATCAACGAAATAGAAGTCAAAAAAAACAATAGAACAAATCAATGAAACTAGGAGCTGGTTCTTTGAAAGAATTAATAAGATTGATAAACCCCTTGCCAGACTTATCAAAAAGAAAAGAGAAAGGACCCAAATAAATAAAATCATGAATGAAAGAGGAGAGATCACAACTAACACCAAAGAAATACAAATTATAAGAACATACTATGAGCAACTCTATGCCAACAAATTTGACAATCTGGAAGAAATGGATGCATTCCTAGAGACATATAAACTAGCACAACTGAACCAGGAAGAAATAGAAAGCCTGAACAGACGCATAATAAGTAAGAAGATTGAAGCAGTCATCAAAAATCTCTGAACAAACAAGAGCCCAGGGCCAGATGGCTTCCCAGGGGAATTCTACCAAACATTTAAAGAAAAATTAATACCTATTCTTCTGAAACTGTTCCAAAAAATGGAAATGGGAGGAAAACTTCCAAACTCATTTTATGAGGCCAGCATTACCTTGATCCCAAAACCAGACAAAGATCCCATCAAAAAAGAGAATTACAGACCAATATCCTTGATGAGTACAGATGCAAAAATACTCATCAAAATACTAGCAAATAGGATCCAACAGTACATTAAAAGTGTGATTCACCCGGACCAAGTGCTGCTTCCTGTCAGCGAATGGGAGAACAATTAGGCACAAACAAGTCAGCTGCAAGAGATTGGGAATCGAAAAGACTGCTGCCCTGAGCAACTCCACAGTCTCACATTTATTAGATAGAAACAATAGCCAACAGAAGAACCGCTGAAGGTCAAACAGTCACATGTCTTGTGGACAAGCAAGGAGGAAGATAAAGTTTATAGTTAAATAAGCACATTCAGAGGACTCATCTAACTAACAATGGGTGCTTCTGGGAAGAGAAAGGAGCGATAACAGAAAAGGGAAGCAGGTGGTATTTCGTTCCACCCTGAGTTGACTGGGCATTCCTGGGTGCTCAGCTTCCCTGAAGCAGGCGGCGTTCTGCCCTGAGTGAGCCAGGCATCCCCAGCTACCCATCTTCACGGTCGTATATCGCCCTTCTCCCCAAAGACCTGCTTGTTGCCAGTATATGTTTTTCTTAAGGCCATATCTAAATGTGCTTGGCAACTAGTAAAATCCTCCAGGAGCTATAGTTTAAGTAACAAATTGTTCTGAGGGGCAGTAGCAACCAAGTGGGATTTATTCCAGGGCTCTAAGATTGGTTCAACATCAGTAAATCAATGTGATACAGTACATTAATAAAAGAAAGAACAAGAACCCCATGATACTCTCAGTAGATGCTGAAAAAGCATGTGACAAAGTACAGCATCCTTTCCTGATCAAAACTCTTCAGTGTGTAGTGATAGAGGGTACATACTTCAATATCATTAAAGCCATCTATGAAAAACCCACTGCAAATATCATTCTCAATGGAGAAAAACTGAGAGCTTTTCTGCTAAGGTCAGGAACACAACAGGGATGTCCATTATCACCACTGCTATTCAACATAGTACTATCCTCAGCAATCAGATGACAAAAAGAAATTAAAGGCATCCAAATCAGCAAAGAAGAAGTCAAACTATCACTCTTTGCAGATGATATGATACTATTTGTGGAAAACCCAAAACATTCCTCTCCAAAGCTGCTAGAACTCATACAGGAATTCAGTAAAGTGTCAGGATATAAAATCAATGCACAGAAATCAGGTGCATTTCTTTACACCAACAACAAGACAGAGGAAAAAGAAATTAAGGAGAAAATCCCATTTACAATTGCACCCAAAACCATAAGATACCTAGGAATAAACCTAACCAAAGAGACAAAGAATCTATACTCAGAAAACTACAAAGTACTCATGAAAGAAATTGAGGAAGACACAAAGAAATGGAAAAATGTTCCATGCTCCGGGATTGGAAGAACAAATATTGTGAAAATGTCTATGTTACCTAAAGCAATCTACACGTTTAAAGCAATCCCTATCAAAATCCCATCCATTTTTTTCAAAGCAATGGAACAAATAATCCTAAAATTTATATGGTACCTAAAAATTATATGGACCTCAAATAGCCAGAGGAATATTGAAAATGAAAGCCAAAATTGGTGGCATCACAATTCCAGACTTCAAGCTCTATTGCAAAGCTGTCATCATCAAGACAGTATGGTACTAGCACAAAAACAGACACATAGATCAATGGAACAGAATAGAAAGCCAAGGAAGAGACCCTCAACTCTATGGTCAACTAATCTTTGACAAAGCAGGGAAGAATGTCCAATGGAAAAAAGACAGCCTCTTCAATAAATGGTGTTGGGAAAATTGGACAGCCACATGCAGAAAAATGAAACAGGACCATTTCCTTACACCACACACAAAAATAAACTCAAAATGGATGAAGGACCTCAATGTGAGACAGGAATCCATCAAAATCCTTGAGGAGAACACAGGCAGCAACTTCTTTGACCTCAGCCACAGCAACTCTTCCTAGGAACATCACCAAAGGCAAGGGAAGCAAGGGCAAAAATGAACTATTGGGACTTCATCAAGATCAAACGTTTTGCACAGCAAAGGAAACAGTTAACAAAACCAAAAGACAACTGACGGAATGGGAGAAGATATATGCAAACGACATATCAGATAAAGAACTAGTATCCAAAATCTATAAAGAACTTATCAAACTCAACACCCAAAGAACAAATAAACCCATCAAGAAATGGGCAGAGGACATGAACAGACATTTCTGCAAAGAAGACATCCACATGGCCAACAGCCACATGAAAATGTGCTCCACATCACTTGGCATCAGGGAAATACAAATCAGAACCACAATGAGATACCACCTCACACCAGTCAGAATGGCTAAAATTAACAAGTCAGGAAATGATAGACGTTGGAGAGTATGTGGAGAAAGGGGAACCTCCTACACTGTTGGTGGGGATGTAAGCTGGTGCAACCACTCTGGAAAACAGCATGGAGCTTTCTCAAAAAGTTGAAAATAGAGCTACCCTATGACTCAGCAATTGCACTACTGGGTATTTACCCTAAGGATACAAATGTAGTAATCTGAAGGGGCACATTCACCTGAATGTTTATAGCAGCAATGTCCACAAGAGCCAAACTATGGAAAGAACCTAGATGTCTATCAATAGATGGATAAAGAAGAGATGGTATATATATATACAATGGAATAGTATACAGCCATCAAAAGAAATGAAATTTTGCCATTTGCGATGTGGTGGATGGAAGTAGAGGGTATTAAGCTGAGTGAAATAAGTAAATCAGAGAAAGACAATATTCGTATGATCTCTCTGATATGAGGAAGTTGAGAGGCAACATGGGGGGTTTGGGGGGTAGGAAAAGAATACATGAAACAAGATGGGATTGGGAGGGAGAAAAAACATAAGAGACTCTTAATCTCAGAAAACAAACTGAGGGTTGCTGGGGGGAGGTGGGGGAGGGAGAGGGTGGTTGGGTTATGGACATTGGGGAAGGTATATGCTATACTGAGTGCTGTGAAGTGTGTAACCCTGGCGATTCACAGACCTGTATCCCTGGGGCTAATAATACATTGTATGTTAATTTAAAAAAGAAGTTATTGTTAGGGTGTTGGAAGGAGGCAGAGAAGTTATAGATATGCATTTATACTACACATACGTATTATCACAGAGTTAACTTTTCCTCCCAAATACAGTTTGTTGTCGGTTATCTGAGGCATGAAAAAGCAATAATAGAGAGGATAGTGAAAGTTCATTAGAGACATCAATTCCCATGGTCTATCCAAGGAGTTATTTACTGATAAGAATTGAGATTTATGAAGTTTAAAGATAGCATACAATAGACATTGAAAATCAAAGGTTCTCAGAAAAGAGAAAAGGGAGAGGTATAGGAAGAAGCATGGTCTTTGAAGTATGAGAATTAGATGGGCTGGGGGACACAGGTGGGAGGATTAAGTTGCCTTTAGGTGGGATAAGTGTTTCTACTTTATTTGCCTCTTTGAGCTGGTATGGCAATAAAAATAGCCAGCATGTTTGGTTCCTTATTACATGTGAATCATTGTACTGAGAATGTGACAGATATTATGTCATTAGTCCTCCAAATAACCTCATTGGGTAAGTGGTGTTATTATTATCCCCATTTACAGGGAAGAAACATAAGGCAGTAAAAAGTAAGATAAATTAACATAGGCACTAGTAAGTGTCAGAATTGAGAGTCAAACTCATGAGTTTGGAATCAGAATCAGTATCCTAAACCACTACAATTAGAATGGAAGTGGTAAGTTTTGAATTTGAAACAAAGAAAATAAGGAGTGGCCATTATAACAAGCAAATTGAGGTGACTAACAGCATTTTAAACAAAATGTCATTGGATACATATATCCCTTCTAGTGCCTACCATTTCAAATACTGGAACATTTCACAATAAAATAAATACTTTTAAAAATCCAATAAGTGATTTAGCTTAACTCTTCACTATTTATGATTCATCTATAGTATCTCGTTTCATTCTTACAACAAACTATGTAAAAGGTACTATTGCCTTTTTTTTTTTTTTCAACAAGTGAGATAAACTAAGCAGGAGAGAGGGAAGAAGTTAATTTTATCAAAGTTACTCTGGTAGAATGTGACAGAGCTGGAGCTCAAAGCTAGACAGTCTTTTCACTCCAAACTTGGTGTTCTTCCCACTTTGCTAACTGATTTTCTACCAAGCACCCATTCTTTTGAAAATAACAGCATCTATACAAGCTTAGCATTAAAGTCCTCTAAGTTTCTCTAATTACTCCCGAAGAAAACATAACATAAGAATTAGAGCTATCAGGGCACCTGGGTGGCTCAGATGGTTAAGCACCTGCCTTCAGCTCAGGTCATGATCCCAGGGTCCTGGGATTGTGCCCTGCATTGAGCATGGAGCCTGCTTCTCCTTCTCCTTCTGCTGCTCCCCCTGCTTGTGCTTTCTCTCTCTCTCTGTCAAATAAATACATAAAATTTTTTAAAAAATTAAAAAGAATCAGAGAATTCTAACTCTCCAAGAGACACACTTCCACTCTAAACTGACTTCCTGATTTCTTCACTCTGCACAAAGTCCACTCACTGTATGGAATCCAGAAACTCCAATAGTTTGCTCATAGGGAATGCTTCAGATTTAATTTGCTATTACTTTTTTTTTTCTTTAAGATTTTATTTATTTATCTGACAGACAGAGATCCCAAGTAGGCAGAGAGGCAGTAGAGAGAGAGGAGGAAGCAGGCTCCCCGATGAGCAGAGAGCCTGATGCGGGGCTCTATCCCAGGACCCTGAGATCATGACCTGAGCTGAAGGCAGAGGCTTTAACCCACTGAGCCACCCAGGTGCCCCGCTATTACTTTTTAGAACCAGTTGTTTGAGGTGGTAACAAAGCTCCTGTGCTGCCCTTTCATCATCCCATCCAAAATGTAAAGCATCTTTTAGCTTTAAGTTGAGCATCACAAGGGCTAGAAAGGCACAATTTATACCGTGTTCCTATGAGTCACATATTTTAACAAAGATCAACTTGTAATCTTTTGTCATAACATTGTAAAAGCTTTCCTATTATTCCTGTTCTTGCTTAAGTTATTAGGAATAATTTAAGCTATAATTAAAAATAACATTTTTGCTCCCATTCTTCCAGTAGACACTTTACAATTATTTTTGTCTACATCAATCCAGCACTGTGAAATTACCAGCAAATGTTTGGATTTTCTTCAAAACATAATACATTATTTATTAAGTACAAAATAAAGAAAAATGAAATTCATTTCCATTATTCTTAGTTATCACTTTCCCCCAAGATTACCTAAATAATTTAGCTTCATAAACTACCACAGTTCACTTTGAAAAAGAAGACTTGAAGAGTTTGTCTGTTGAATTTAACCTAGATGTTCAGGTTCCCTGAATAATAATCCCTGAAAATGAACAGCCATAAGCAGGTGTTACATAGTAGTATCCTGTGCGGAGGTCTGCTATGCTGATTGTCCAGTTCTCCAAGCTCTAGCTCCCTTCTAAGGAGATGGTGGATGAAACTCCAGTAGTTTCCTCTTGACACAGTTGATTGGAACAAAAAACTCTCCACACATGCATAGTATAACCCCTGAGAGAATACAATAATCTAAGGAGAGCTGGATTTGAGAAGAGTTTATGAAGCCTGAAATTTTCTCAGCAGGTCTAGAGTAAGCTGTGATTTAAAAAAATGTGGTGCATGTAGTTCTTGGGCTTCTGGATCAATAACTTGGGAGTATGCAGGAAGATGAGCCATCTCATTTCTTCTGCAAGGTGAGAGATATTTCTATTCCAAAAGAGCTCCTTTCACTTAAGTAGCAAAGTCATAGCAACTGAAACTTCTCTTCCAGCCTCATTTGGAGTAATAGATCATCTTTTAAATTGCAGATATCTTGGAGCACTTAAGGAGTTAATAATACATTAGTGGAAAAATCCTTCAGATTACCTTTTTTCTAACATTGAATAAAATCCATCCACTCAAAGGACAGTTAAAGACCAGACTTCTGAGGATCTTAAAAGTCAAGAATCCTTTGTATTGGTAGTCAGGCAATACTGCACTTTCCTGGACTTCTGCAAGTATGAAAAAAAAAATACTGTTTAAGGAAAATTAGTCAACAAGATGCTGGGGTATTGATTAGATCCTTACAAAATAATAGTTGAGCACAGTCTAAGACCCATGAGTTGATGGATATTACATATTATCTGTTTTGTCACAAGCCTACTATGTGACCATGCACAATTCATCTTGTTTTTTAGCTTCAGTTTTATCACTTCTAAAATGAGAGTGTTAAAAAAAAAAAAAAAAGGCATATACAGACCCATAAATACAGAGAACAAATTGATGATTGTCAAAGGGAAGAGAAGTGGAGGGATGGGTAAAATGGGTGAAGGGGAGTGAGTGTTAGATCCAGGCTTCTAAGCATAGAATGAATAAGTAATGGGGATGAAAGGTATAGCATAGAGGATCATGGAGAGTCAATAGTATTGTAGTATGCTGTATGATGACAGGTGGTGACTGCACTTGTGGTGAGCAGTGAACAACATATACAGTTTTCAAATCACTATGTTGTACATCTGAAACTAATGTAACATTTTGTGTCAACTATAGTTCAATAAAAAAAATCCTGTCATTTCTCTGAAAATTACTCATTAAATCACATTTCACAAGAAAACAACAGACATTAAAAAGATAAAATGAGGGTGTTATGTCAGTTTTTTGTAGATTTAAATATATGCATTGATTGATTTATTGAGATAGAAATGACTGACATATAACATTTGATTAGTTTCAGATGTACAACATATTGTGAAGTAATCATCACAATAGGACAGTTTAACATCCATCACCACACATAGTTACATGGTTTTTTTTTTATGACAAGAACTCTTAAAATCTATTCTCTTAGCAACTTCCAAATATGCAATTCATCGTTAACTATAGTTACAATAATTATTAACTATAGTCATCATGTTCCCCACAATAAGATATCACCACACATTTATTAGAATGGCTAGTATTTAAAAAAGACCATAAATAATAAGTGTTGGCAAAGATATGGCACAAAGCTAGATTATTTTGAGATTTCTTCTAGCCCAGATTACAAATGAAAGCAATCAATCATCTCAATCATAAACCATGGGCACCTAAAGTTAGAACATACCTCAGCAATCATTTTTTCCCCTGTCCAATTCAGGAATTCTTCTTTAGCATCATTGGTTAAATAATCTAAAGCTGAAGACTAACTCTGAGAAGAAGTTCTTCATCTTATAAAGCAGATTCTTCCAAGATACAGGTGGAAGAGCTCCATGGTTGACTGTTGGAGCTCACTTACCAGGTGAGTGACCTTGGGAAGTTTAACCTCTGTAAGCCTCAATGTCATCATTTGTTTAAAAAGATAATATTATTACTATCAATAGTATAACTATTATGGACAAAGACCCTCTCTTTGACCAAACTTAAGTTAAGTTCCTTTGCACTGTTTTCTCAGCTAGGTCTCTGTGCCCATCTGTGCTAAGCCCAGTTTTAGCAAGCATTCTGCTAAGTCAGTTTATCAAGAATATCCCACGCTTGATGGATGTCTCCTTAATAGATCACCCTTGATAGCTGAGGAGATTCCTCATCTCTACCCTTTATATCCAATCCCTCTCTCTGCCTTATGTAAGAAGCTTATTAAGTAAGTTTAGTAAGAATCCCCCTACTCTTGATGTCTCCTCTTGGTAATTTTCCAACCACTGACTGCCTCACTCTGCTTCTTGGCTATAAATCCCCAACTCTTTTTATTGTATTTAGAATTGAATCTAATCTCTCTCCCCTATTCAATACCCTCTTTGCAATACTCTTAATGAAAGTCTTCCTCACTATTCTAAACAAGTGTTAGGATAATTTTTCTTTAACGTTAATTATTAGAAAGTTCTCCTTCATGTTGAGGTGAGAACCTATTATAGCCTCCTCCCCACTCATCCTAGCACTTCCCTTTGGAAATATAAATAACATTTATATTCCTTCTTTCACATGAAATCTCACAAAAAACATGAATAAAGATATCACATATATCAAATCTTCTTTATTTCAGGTTAAATATGTCCATTTTCTTCAGAGTTCCAATTGATTACCATTTTGGTCCCTCTTTATGAATATGTTTGAATATGTCATTTCAGCAGTCATAACACTTCAAAGGTGAGCATACAATCTGAGGACACATTATCTTTCTTGGTCTAAGCCCTACAATTCTATGAAGTTAACCTGAGATGTAGTTCACAGATGCATTAAATGTTGGCAGATGCATCACACCTTGGCACGCAAATACTGATATGAATATTGATTTTCTCTAAACTTGAATCTTTGCAGTTGATTTTTTAAAACTAAGTACAGGATTTAAAAACAGGATGGAATTATTAAGGATAGACTTCCCAAAAAAGGCATTTCTAGTCATCTCATGAAACATTGATGGGTGTGTGTCTTGAGAACTGAGGCTTGGAAGAGATGATGGACACTAAGGATGAAGCATGAATATTTTCTTTTTTCTTTTTTGGATATTAATTAATATAATAAATTTAATGAAAGATTCAAAAGATACATTGATGAAATCGGCCAGAAAGCAAAATTTGAAACACAAAATTTGACACTTAGGACAGATAAGAGAATGAGAATAATAAAACATGACCCAACTTATGGGCATTTCTGTAAGTGTGTAAGACATTGATTTCTTTTGGACAGAATATTTATTTATTTTTAAGTTGATCTTATAAAAGAACTTTTTTCTTTCTTTCTTTCTTTTTTTAAATTTCTTTTCAGCGTAACACACCCAGTGCTCCATGCAATACGTGCCCTCCTTAATACCCACCACCTGGCTTCCCCAACATCCCACCCTCCACCCCTTCAAAACTCTCATGTTGCTTTTCAGAGTCCATAGTCTCTCATGGTTCATCTTCCCCTCCAAGTTCCCTCAACTCCCTTCTCCTCTCCATCTCCCTATGTCCTCCATGTTATTTGTTATGTTCCACAAATAAGTGAAACCATATGATAATTGGCTCTTTCTGCTTGACTTACTTCACTCAGCATTATCTCTTCCAGTCTCATCCATGTTGATACTAAAGTTGGGTATTTATCCTTTCTGATGGAGGCATAATACTCCATAGTGTATATGGACCATATCTTCCTTATCCATTCGTCTGTTGAAGGGCATCTTGGTTCTTTCCACAGTTTGGCGACTGTGGCCATTGCTGCTATAAACATTGGGGTACAGATGGCCCTTCTTTTCACTACATCTGTGTCTTTGGGGTAAATACCCAGTAGTGCAATGGCAGGGTCATAGGGAAGCTCTGTTTTTAATTTCTTGAGGAATCTCCACACTGTTCTCCAAATTGGCTGCACCACCTTGCATTCCCACCAACAGGGTAAGAGGGTTCCCGTTTCTCCACATCCCCTCCAACACATGTTGTTTCCTGTCTTGCTAATTTTTTTTAAAGATTTTATTTATTTATTTGACACAGAGAGATCACAAGTACAGAGGCAGGCAGAGAGAGAAGGGGAAGCAGGCTCCTTGCTGAGCAGAGAGAACCCGATGCAGGGCTTGATCCCAGGACCCTGAGACCATGACTGAGCCGAAGGCAGAGGCTTTAACCCACTGAGCCACCCAGATGCCCCTTGTCTTGCTAATTTTGGCCATTCTAACTGGTGTAAGGTGATATCTCAATGGGGTTTTAATTTGAATCTCGCTGATGGCTAGTGATGATGAACATTTTTTCATGTGTCTAATAGCCCTTTGTATGTCTTCATTGGAGAAGTGTCTGTTCATATCTTCTGCCCCTTTTTTGATATGATCATCTGTTTTGTGTGTGTTGTGTTTGAGGAGTTCTTTATAGATCCTGGATATCAACCTTTTGTCTGTACTGTCATTTGCAAATATCTTCTCCCATTCTGTGGGTTGCCTCTTTGTTTTGTTGACTGTTTCCTTTGATGTGCAGAAGCTTTTGATTTTGATGATGTCCCAAAAGTTTATTTTCAGTTTTGTTTCCTTTGCCTTTGGGGACAAATCTTGAAAGAAGTTGCTGTGGCTGATATCGAAGAGATTACTGCCTATGCTCTCCTCTAGGATACTGATGGATTCCTGTCTCACGTTGAGGTCTTTTATCCATTTTGAGTTTATCTTTGTGTATGGTGTAAGAGAATGGTCGAGTTTCATTCTTCTACATATAGCTGTCCAGTTTTCCCAGCACCATTTATTGAAGAGACCATTTTTTTTCCACTGTATATTTTTTCCTGTTTTGTCAAAGATTATTTGACTATAGAGTCGAGGGTCCATATCTGGGCTCTCTCCTCTGTTCCACTGGTCTATATGTCTGATTTTATGCCAGTACCATGCTGTCTTGGTGATCACAGCTTAGTAGTAAAGCTTGACATCAAGTAACGTGATGCCCCCAGTTTTATTTTTCTTTTTCAACATTTCCTTAGTGATTTGGGTTCTCTTCTGATTCCATACAAATTTTTGGATTATTTGCTCCAGCTCTTTGAAAAATACCAGTGGAATTTTGATCAGAATGGTATTAAAAGTATAGATTGCTCTAGTCAGTATAGACATTTTAACAATGTTTATTCTTCCAATCCAAGAACATGGAATGGTCTTCCATCTTTTTGTGTCTTCTTCAGTTTCTTTCATGAGTGTTCTGTAGTTCCTCGAGTACAGTTCCTTTACCTCTTTGGTTAGGTTTACTCCCAGGTATCTTATGGTTAATGGTGCTATAGTAAATGGAATCAATTGTTTAATTTCCCTTTCTGTGTTTTCATTGTTAGTGTATAAGAAAGCCACTGATTTCTGTACATTGACTTTGTTTCCTGCCACATTGCTGAATTGCTGCATGAGTTCTAGTAGTTTGGAGGTGGAGTCTTTTGGGTTTTCCATATGAAGAATCATGTCATCTGTGAAGAGAGAGAGTTTGACTTCTTTATTGCCAATTTGGATACCTTTTATTTCTCTTTGTTGTCTGATTGCTGCTGCTAGGACTTTTAATATTATGTTGAACAAGAGTGGTGAGAGTGGGCATCCCTGTTGTGTTCCTGATCTCAATGGGAAGGCTGTGAGCTTTTTCCCATTGAGGATGATATTTGCTGTGGGTCTTTCATAGATAGATTTTATGAAGTTCAGGAATGTTCCCTCTATCCCTATACTTTGAAGCGTTTTAATCAGGAACGGATGCTGGATTTTGTCAAATGCTTTTTCTGCATCAATTGAGAGGACCATGTGGTTCTTCTCTCTTCTCTTATTGATTTGTACTATCACATTAATTGATTTGTGGATGTTGAACCATCCTTGTAGCCCAGGTATGAATCCCACCTGGTCATGGTGGATAATCTTTTTAATGTGCTGTTGGATCCTGTTTGCTAGGATCCTGTTGAGAATCTTAGCATCCATATTCATCAGGGATATTGGTCTGAAATTTTCCTTTTTGGTGTTGTCTTTGCCTGGTTTGGGGATCAGGATAATGCTGGCTTCATAGAAAGAGTCTGGAAGTTTTCCTTCTTCTTCAATTTTTTTGAAACAGCTTCAAGAGAATAGGAATTATTTCTTCTTTGAAAGTTTGGTAGAATTCCCCAGGGAATCTGTCAGGTCCTGGACTCTTGTATTTTGGGAGGTTTTTGATCACTGCTTCAATCTTGTTACTAGATATTGGTCTATTCAGGTTGTCAATTTTTTCCTGGTTTAATTTTGGGAGATTATAGTTTTCCGGGAATGCATCCATTTCATCTAGGTTGCTTAACTTATTGGCATATAACTGTTGATAATAACTCCTGATATTGTTTCTACTTCCTTGGTATTAGTTGTGATCTCTCCGTTTTCATTCATAATTTTACTTATTTGAGCTTTCTCTCTTTTCTTTTAGATTAGTTTGGCCAATGGTTTATCGATCTTATTGGTTCTTTCAAAAAACCAGTTTCTAGTTTCATTGATATGTTCTACTGTATCTCTAGTTTCTATCTCATCGATCTCTGCTCTAATCTTGATTATTTCCCTTCTTATGTGTGGAGTTGGCTTAATTTGTTGTTGATTCTCCAGTTGTTCAAGATGTAGAGACTGCTGGTGTATTCTGGATTTTTTCAGGTTTTTTGAGGGAGGCTTGGATGGCTATGTATTTCCCTCTTAGGACGGCCTTTGCTGTATCCCATAGGTTTTGGACTGAAGTGTCTTCATTCTCATTGGTTTCCATGAACTGTGTAAGTTCTTCTTTGATCTCCTGGTTGATCCAAGCATTCTTAAGCAAGGTGGTCTTTAGCTTCCAGGTGTTTGAGTTCCTTCCAAACTTTTCTTTGTGGTTGAGTTCCAGTTTCAAAGCATTGTTATCTGAGAATATGCAGGGAATAATCTCAATCTTTTGGTATCGGTTGAGCCCTCATTTGTGATCCAGTATGTGTTCTATTCTGGAGAAGGTTCTATGTGCACTCGAGAAGAATGAGTATTCTGTTGTTTTAGGGTGGAATGTTCTGTATATATCTATGAGGTCCACCTGGTGCAGTGTGTCATTCAATGCTCTTGTTTCTTTATTGATTTTCTGCTTGGATGATCTGTCTATTACTGAGAGTGGCATGTTAAGATCGCCTAGTATTAATGTATTCATATCAGTATGACTCTTTATCTTAACAGTTTTCTTATGTAATTGGCTGCTCCCATATTGGCGCCATAGATATTTACAATTGTTAGATCTTCTTGGTGGATAGTCTCTTTAAGAATTATGTAGTGTCCTTCTGTGTCTCTGACTACAGTCTTTAGTTTAAAATCTAATTTATCTGATATGAGAATCACTACTCCAGCCTTCTTTTGAGGCCTATTGTCATGAAAGATGCTTCTCCATCCCTTTATTTTCAGTCTGGGTATATCCTTCGGTTCAAAATGGGTCTCTTATAGACAACATATGGATGGGTCCTGTTGTTTTATCTAATCTGCAACCCTGTGTCATTTTATGGGCACCTTTAGGCCATTCTCATTGAGAGTGATTATTGAGAGAAATGTTTTTACTGACATCATGTTACCTGTGATGTCTTTGTTTTTATAGATTGTCTCCATATATTTCTGTTCAATGATATTCTTAGGATTTTTCCTCTTTTATAGAACTGCCCCCTTAATATTTCCTGCAGTGTCAGCTTTGTGGTCGCATACTCTTTTAAACCTTGCCGGTCTTGGAAGCTCTTTATCTCTCCATCCATTTTGAATGTCAGTATTGCTGGATAAATTATTGTTGGCTGCATGTTCTTCTCATTTAGTGCCCTGAATACATCTTGCCAGCCCTTTCTGGCTTGCCATATTTCTGTGGACAGGTCTGACATTATTCTTATGGGCTTTCCTCTGTATGTAAGGAGCTTCTTTGTCCAAGCTGCCTTCAAGAGAGGCTGTCTACAATTATAATTCCTCATTCTTACTCTCAGGTGTCTTGAGGACTTTCAAGAATCTATAATCTTGGGGGGAGACTGTTCTGCCTCTATTACATGAATGCTGGTTCCATTTGCAAGATTGGGAAAATTTTCATGGAGAACTTGTTCCACTACATCTTCTTGACTTCTTTCTTTCTTCTCCCCTTCAGGGATTCCAACAATTCTGACGTTGGAACATTTCATGGCATCATTTATTTCCCTGATTCTGTTTTCGTGGCTTCTAAGCTGTTTGCTCCAGGCTTTGTCCTGATCCTTTTTCTCTATCTTTTTGTCCTCCAGATCATTAATTATATCTTCTGTCTCAGTTACCCTAGCTTTTAGAGAATTTAAATTGGATTGGAATTCATTGAGAACTTGTGAACATCCCTGGTGGCTTTCAGTTTTGCCCTAACATTGTGAACATCATCCCTGGTGGCTTTCAGTTCTGTCCTAATCAATTCTGTTTTGTCATCCATGGCTTCTCCAACCTAGCTATTGCCTTCATAGTTGTTAGCCTGAATTCCCTTTCCGCCATGTTGTCTATGTCGATAGCCATTAGCTCTGTTGCAGAAGGCCCATACTCTGAATTTTTCTTCTGTTGGGCATTCCTCCTCCTAGTCATTTTGGTGAGAGATGACTGAATGGATGTAGCTGGATGTATCAACCGTGGTGCAGTCAAGGTGTACTCTGGAACACTTCTGAGCAATCCAGAGTCCGTACCCAAACGAAAGTAAAAAGAAAGAGAGGAAAAAGAAAAAAGAGAGAGAGACAGGGAAAAAGAAAGAAAGATAAAAGAGAAGGCTCAGGCCAGATGGGCCCCAAGGTAAGATTTATGAAGTATACAAACAAAAACAGACAAACAAAAGGACTGCTAAAAATATATGACAAGAGAAAAAAAATATATATTAAACCTCATCAAAAAGAACCCCAAGTATAAGGTTTATATACTATCAGGACAAACACAAATACATAGAAACACTGGCGGAAGAAAAAGATGGGAGAGTGGTTATAAATTCTTAGTATGGGCGAGAAGGTTATTTTGATTCTTCCTGGATGTATCTTGATATCTTTGTTAATGGACTCAACTTTCCTCAGATAAAGGGGGATTAAAAATTGGTTTACCTCTAGGAATAGTATTCATTGGGGAAAGGGGATTACCTTGAATTTTAACTCTATATAAATATTAAAAAATATTAATAAAAAAAAGAATAAACTAAACTAAACTAAACTAAAATTTTAAAAATATTAAAAATAGAAAAGGAAAAGAGAAACACGGGTATATGTATCAATAAGTTCAGGTTAAAATGTTATTATGGAATTTGATGTAATGGACATCTCACTGTGATGGTAAGTAGGCTAAAGCATTATCTATATAAAAAATAAAAAAAAAAGAAGAACCAGAATAGTGGGAACAAATTAAAAACAAAAGTTGAATCTATGATGTAGTGGCGGTTGTTTTTTTGTGACCTTTTTTTTTTTCCAGTTTGCTTTCTGGGGGAGGGGCCTGCCGCATGGATTTTCAGGCAGTGTTCCCTGAGTTAAGTCCTCCCACCCCCCTCAAGGGGGTGGGCTCTGAGGAAACCAGTTTTTCAGGCTTTTGTTCTCTTGAGGTTTTTATGTTTATTTACTTCTTTTCTCTTGCCTTGATAGCTTTTGATGGTTTTTGGAGGTTTAGAGGAAAGCAAACTGTACCCAGACCTCCTTCTCAGAGACAATCCTCAGTCTGTTCCCCTCTGGGTGCTCCAGAGCACATAAATTCCCCCTTGGCCACTGGCAGAGCACATTCTGAGTCACAGTCCCTGGGCAAGCAGGAACTCCTGCTCGTACCCAAAACCAGGACAGCGGCGGCTGTCTGGGCAGCTCCAGAGCACCAGTGCCCAAGCAGTGATAGCACACTGAGATTTTCCCACTGGCCCTGGGCTGGGAGTGCCTAGACTTTCCAGGTCTGAGTGCACCGGGCTGGCACCTGCACGAGCCTCTCTTAGGGGAGGGTGTTGGGCGTGACTCAGACTCTGGTAGTGCGGTGTGGTGCACACGTGGGGACTGCAAAAAGGCTGTTGTTCAGCTGGATGGCGAGGTTTCCAAGCCCCTCGCAGTAGCTGCCCCACACGCATTCTCAGACGCGCTCATGGCTCAGGGACCAAGACCTGGTTTTTTCGCTACACTCTCTCTGGCTCAGTGCCAGGGGTGGCTGTCCTGGTCCGGGGACTTAAGCCCCTGTCCCTAACCACTCTGATTCCCACAATTTCCCCCCATTATCCTTTGCTCTTTTTGAGTGCTTTCAACAAGATTCCAAGTTAATGCTGGTCCCCAGTCGCAGGGCACTCTCGTATTGGAGTATTACTTTCCAATGGGTCGCTTCCGGTGGCTCCCTCCCCCTTTTATTTATTTTCTAATATCAGTCCAATGTTCCCACTCCGCTTTACCTGCCCACTGGCATCTTCTGCCCCCGTAGAGATCCAGAAGTGTATAATTCTAATCTCAGGCTGATTTCATGGGTGATCAGAGTTCTTTGGTAGGTAATCAGCTCACTTTAGGGTACAGGTTGAAATGGCTCCTCCTCCTACTTCCCCGCCATCTTGTCTCCCCCTGCATGAATATTTTCTAATGGTAAGATGGAATACGGAAAGGCATGGAGAAGGGAATTAAAGAAAGTAATATGTCAGCTAAAAACTGATTTATCGTTACTCACTGCTTTGCTTTCTTCTTTGTCCACACACCATTTGCTAATCCTATTTCCAAGCCTTGTACCTCTTTTTTGAATACTGGAGTTTGTCTCCAAAGCACCTTAGACCCTGATTATGCCAGTTTCCAAACTGTATTTTTTTCAACATATATCACTGTTTTTCTGAAACAAAAAAGCAACTTAGTAGAGAAAGTTTTGAAAGTATACAAAAACACCTTTGATCTGAATTCTATATATAGCTATTATAGGCATATATATTTATATCACTGAATTAAATACCTAAATATATGTATATATTTATGTCACTATATGTATTTATATAAGTTATTTATATATATCGTAAAATTTTTCCCTTCTTCCCTACAGATTCTACTTCCCAGCAATAACTATTGCATTTTACTTGTCTGGGTCCATCCTTTAAGCTACATATTCTTTGAATATGTCAACTGAATTTATTCAAGGTTGTTAAACCCATGATCAAAGATAAAGTCTTTATGAAGATGAAATCCATTAAGTATTCACTCTTACCAGGCAAAATTTCAATGTGCAGTCAGCATTGCATATGATATATCATATAGAAATAATACATAAGGGTGGAAAGGAGAATTCTTTACCCCGTAACACAGATAAGTGAGAAAATATTTTTGCCTGAAAAAAACTGGGCATAAACTTAGCAGTTTCGATTCCAGTTAGACTTTTAAAAATTACTCTGGGGATTAAGCTTAGGTTGCACCCTGACAGGAATTTTGCCTGAAGACAGTGTTGTTTAGCCTTTGGTGCATCTCAGAAGCATGCAACAGCACTAAAAATGAAAACTGGATTTAACTATAGCAACAAACCTTGTTATGTAGGGTAGACAGAACAAAAGTAACCAGGAGAACAAGTGTTAGAAATGAAAAAAGCTCAGTATCTTGGCAATCTTTTTTATTGTGTTCTTTTTTAAAAAATGGATAATATTGTGGTCTATTTCTAACTTATTCATCACTTGCTAAGTGATAGCAACATTATAACAACAGAAACTGTCATTTTAACATTACAAGTATTTCTTAAATGCAGTAATACTTGTTTTATTTTACTTTATTTCATTTGTTTAGTTTTGCTGTAGTGGGAAGAAATCCTTAAAGAGGTACGTACTGGATTAACTCAGCTATGCTGCCTGACTGACAAGTCACTAATTTGCCTATTTTCTTTTTTAAGTTTGAGAAATATTTCTTAATGTTTCTATTTGAGAAAAACTGGAGACAATATGACTTCAGCCTCCTCTTGTTAGCTATTAATATGTCTGGATGAAGGCTCTGGGATTTAATTTATTAGTCTAAGCCTATCTGTGAAGTACATTTACAAAGCGATTGGTAAAGGCATAAGTAAACAGGGTCACTGAAAGACTAACAGGTCCTTAACTAAGTTCCACAAATTCTAAATGCCATTTCTGTGCAGGGCACTGTACTGGGTGCTAGCTCTATAGGTATAGATAAATATGAAAAATTCCCAGCCCTTGTGTAGTTCATAGACCAATAGCAAATAATATTCTCTTATAATTTTTATGATTTATATCTTTCAAAGATCTTTTACATCAAAAATGAAGTGAATAACTTATGGTTTATTTATGCATCATTCATAACTAGCTGGCCTATTAGACGTTGTTCAGAAGGAGTGCTAACCTTTGTTAAATTCATACATCTCTGCTCCTCCTCTTCCATCAAGGCTATGAACTATGGATGCTCAAAGTAGCTCAAAGGCAAATAAAAAAACCTCTGTGAAGCATGCCTCCTTCCTTATTCCCCAAGTGCGACTGGCAGGTTGAGTCAGACCAACTAAAACCTTCTCTCAAGTTTATGAAAATCAGACCAGGAATTTCACATGAGGCTATGTCATATATGTAGTGCTCTAAATTTCTTCTTTTTTCTATGAAGGCATGAATACCTTTTCTTTCTTTCTTTTTTTTTTATTTAATAAATTTTATTTTTTATAAACATATATTTTTTCCCCAGGGGTACAGGTCTGTGAATCGCCAGGTTTACACACTTCACCGCACTCATCATAGAATACCTTTTCTTTTTAAAAGTAAACTTTATACCCCGTGCAGGCCTTGAACTGAAAGACCCTGAGATCAAGAGTTACACGTTATACCAACAGAACCAGCCAGGGGCCCCTTAAATTTCTGGATATAGATTCTTACCCTCCTATGATCACCATCTGGCCTATCCTAATTAAATTAATAAAAGCAAATGTGTGTGGTGCTCTTCATCTCTTTTTCTGTGTGTTTTCTTTTTCTGTTCAGTTTTTTTTTAACTATTTCACTATGCCTAGCACAGTAAATACTTGTCAAATCTGTGAGGGAATGAATGAATGGATGGATGGATGAAGGAATGAATGAATGAATGATAATGCTTTACCCTTTCTCCCAGTCCCTGGAGAGCGTTTCCCACCTGTGTTTGCTCTCTGTGCTATTCTCTTTGAATGATGCCCCAATGTTGTGATTGCAGTTGAGTCATCCCCCAACCCACAACCTGTAGAGGAGTGTCTTCAGAAGCTCTCTGTTGTCTGTTGTCTCCTCACATTTCTCATGCTTGGGAGGTGCTTTCTGTGTTTTTGCATTTTGTGAAACACTCCATATCACAGTGATTTCTAGTAGCTGTCTAGAATATATCTAAACCTTTCAAGTTTAAATTCTTCAATTTTGTTTTATTATTTCAATGTTGTCTTCCCATCCTCCCTTATGAGTCTTTAGATTTAAAAATTCTACCTCCACTAAAGTTTACAGACGTATTGAACACTTTGTATCTATCACCCTAATTCTCACTGTCATTTTAGGATGTAGACATAAGAAAACAGAGACTCCAGTGGGGTGGTCATGGCTCAGCCCTGCAGCTGAGATGGTAGAACCTGATTTCAGAGGGCCTCTGTGCCTGCTAAAGTGGGTGCTTTTCCACCCTGCTGTGCATCATCACCTGGCCCAGTTTTTGCCACCTTCTGCCTTCGTGTACTTGACGACGAAAACACTGACTGATGAAATGCATTGACATTGATCACCCTCTCAGGAGAAATATAAACCTTCCCATTAAGTTTTCTTGCCCCTGTTGTGTCATGAGGACTTTCATATGATTCCTTAATGAAGGAGCTGCATGCAGTGGTGGGAGTTGTCATGTGCAAACATGGATTGGCACTTGGCAATGCTTACTTATATGTATCCTGCTTCCCAATAATGTTCAAATCCCCTCTGGTTATTTTCATCTTCTGTTTTCTTATTTTCACTGCATGGATGCCATTCTGAGTCTTCCTCCTCTCCAAAGCAAGTCAAGCATTGCCAGTGGCCTGGCCTGCACTTTGAGGTTTTCAATATCACCTCTTTCTGTCACACTTGATAGCATTGTTCCTCTTGCTATGGCTTCCTGGAGAAACCTTTATAGATTTTAAATATTCTCATCTTTGGTTTGTCTGCTAGTGTTAAAATGATGTTATCTGCATAAGCCATCTAGGTTTATTAACTACCTCCAATAGCATCTCTTTTTTACAACATTTCCATTTGTCTTCTTTCCAATTTGTTATTTATTTTCTTTTGAGAGAGTTTACAGAGCACACACTAAAATAAAGGACTGTGAGTGTACACTTGCCTCACGCTCCTTGTCACATTATTTCTTCCCCACCCACTGAGGTTTGGGTCACTTTGATATCTAACATCCTCACTTATTTTAGCAGCTTATCTGGGAAACACTATTTTGGATACAGATTTAAAGAAAGAATTACCGTAGCTAAACATCAAATCCATATTTTTGAATAAATAAATTAATAATTTTTCTACCTCTCAATTTTGACCTGTTTCAGATTTCCTCTGAATTTCACAATCAGCTATTTTTGGATCTCTGACATATCATTTGCCCTGTGTGTCATGCCTTCTGCTAAGCTTGCCAGCTTTTGCAGTGAGATGTCTATGTAAGTTTTGTGATCAATATTCAGTTATGCTCCTGGTCTCTGGGTTTTAATTCTTTTCTTCTCTCCCTTATAATTATTATTGTTAGTTTTTCTTGTGCTGACTTTTTGACCTTCTATTCATACACCTTTCAAAAGCTTTTTAGATTTCCTCTTGTTTTAAGAACTGAAAGACTCAGCAGAGAACTATCCAATATCAAACCCAAGGGAAACATCAAACTCTAACTTAATCATTCTGTGCAATTTTTTTAAAAAGATTTTATTTATTTGACAGAGGGAAAGAGACCACAAGTAGGCAGAGAGGCGGGCAGAGAGAGGGAAGCAGGCCCCCTGCTGAGCAGGGAACCTATGCGGGGCTTGATCCCAGGACCCTGGGATCATGACCTGAGCTGAAGGCAGAGGCTTAACCCACTGAGCCACCTAGGCACCCCCAACTCTGTGCAGTTTTTGAGTTGATACATTTGCCATAGAACAATTCTTAACTCCTTGATTAATTCCTTGACATTGGTACACATTACTTCTGTTTTATGTGACATTTTTTACTTATGTATCATGTATCATTTTCTTTCTTTCTTTCTTTCTTTCTTTCTTTCTTTTTTTTTTAAAGACTTTATTTATTTATTTGACAGAGATCACAAGTAGGCAGAGAATGAGGCAGAGAGAGAGAGGAAGGAGGAAGCAGGCTCCCCGCTGAGCAGAGAGCCGGATATGGGGCTCGATCCCAGGACCCTGGGATCATGACCTGAGCCGAAGGCAGAGGCTTTAACCCACTGAGCCACCCAGGCGCCCCCTATCATTTTCTTTCTTAAAGAACATCTTCTTGATTTTTCATTTCTCTTTCTGTACCATCTTATTGCCTATTTTTAATATGTTAAAAATCAATCCTAATTTCCTCTGCTTTGTGAATTCCATGTTTCCTGTGTGACATTTTATAATTGTGTGGCATTTTCTTTATACTTTCTACCTTGATGGTATAGACAGACTCTCTCACTTGTGTTTAGATTTTTGCTAAGTTAGCTTTAACCTATTTTCTCTCCTTTGCTGTTCTGTTCTTGCTCTCTCCATCAAATGTTTTTGCAGTCTTATAGACTATTGACTTTCTTCTTGAAAGCCTTATCTTTACTCAGCACCTTTTAAAATCTTCCTTCATATCACTTTTAACTTTTTCACTCACTCTCTGACATCTTAAAAGGGCCATCCAACCTTCACTCTCTTAATCAATCCTCCTAGAAGTTCTTCCTGTTCTAGCAACTCATCCTCTGTTTACCATTATAGATTAATTCTTTTAGCTCTAAAACTATCCTACAAAAACCTTTATAAACTTTTTCAAAGGAAAGATTATCTGCTATTGATTTAAAAAAAAGGCAAAGGACTGAGGAAGAGAGGCAGGTTTCCCATAAAATCTGGCTGGAATGGTTCTGCCTGGAAAGGTTTTAGGCCATTCAGATACTCATGCACTTTTTTTTTTTTTAAATTTTTATTTTTTATAAACATATAATATATTTTTATCCCCAGGGGTACAGGTCTGTGAATCACCAGGTTTACACACTTCACAGCACTCACCTTAGCACATACCCTCCCCAATGTCCATAATCCCATCCCCCTCTCCCAACCCCATCCCCCCAGCAACCCTCAGTTTGTTTTGTGAGATTACGAGTCACTTATGGTTTGTCTACTCATGCACTTTTTACTACAAGTGGGGCTTTGGAAGGTGAGTCAGACATTACCTCTTTGGACAGACCTGTAAGAGAAGAACAGGGTCTGTAGCTTTAGCATCTGGACTTTGTTATCTTAAATCTTAGGGCTTATCCTCATTATCTCTCCCCTTCAGGTCCAGTGAACTTTATGTCATTTCTCAAATCTTATTCTCCCTTACCTTAAGGCCTTCATGCTGTTTCCTCTTCCTGGAACATTTTGACCTCTCATCCCAACATCCAGTCATTACATTTTATACATCAGGCTTCAGTTTAGTTGGGTCTTTTCTGTTCTCATTCCTTTGGGTTAGTGAGTCCTCTTATGTATTCTCATAACACCTTAAATACATCCCAGTGTAGCTTTTGTCATGCTTTATTATAATTACTTTGTTCCTTATGCCAGTATCTAAGTTTTCTGAGAGCACACACTATCTCAGAGGCGTCTTCAACATGGTGGCTAGAGGTATAGACTAAAGCCATGCTAGCTATGACATTTACTGACTTACTGACTTAGGAGAGTTACCCACCTCTCTGTGCCTCATGTACTTACCCATAAATCAGGGGTGTTATTATACTCTCTTGTCATTTTGTGTTTCTCATAATCAAATGCTTGGAAAAATTTCCAGCCTGACTCATAGTTGAGTACTCTGTAAAGTTTGCTACGAAGTTTACTATAATAATAGTTCTTACTAATTATTATATATAATTATATGTAATTATATGTTATTGTATATAATATATATTACTATATAATTTTATATTATTATTATTAGTCACAGACACAGTTCCAAGATATGTAGCACAATATTTGCCATGGAATAGTGCTAAATCAGTGCTTGTTGAATAAATGAACTAACAAAAGAATGAGTGATATTAAAAATTATATATTCAGATAAACAACCTACCAACATAAGAGAATGTATATAATCTAAAAAATGTAAGAATGGAAACCTCCCAAAGGCTGGATTGCTCTCTTTGTTTCCCTTCTGATTGCCAGATATATCTAGAAGGGGAAATGTCCCTTTCCAGGGGAAATGTCCCTTAAAAATAACTGGGCACTGATAATTAGTATGTGCTTTAGTGATATCCTTTGTTATCTCAAGAAACTTCCTTTCTGGCCTCTTTCTAAATGACACTTCTGCCAAATAACATTTTTCCTATAGCATGATAGGAAGAACTTCTTTCTTCTTTCTTCCTTTCCATGATAGGAAGAACTTCCTTCTTCCTATCATTTCTTCATGATAGGGAATTTCTTTCATATTTTACCAGCTAAATTCCTACTTACACACTAATCCTATCAACTCTGTCACATTTTTACTGACTTTGTTACAGAGGGGTAGCTGGGCATGCAAATAAACACCCTCAATCCTATGCTTTTCCAAGTTTCTAGCTATTTTTTGTAAAGACTGTTTGTTGTTGCTGTTATTCTTTCCTTTCCTACCGCCTTTATGGATAAGCAATCAAAATCTTCTCAGTTGGTTGTATGCATAAAAAAGCAATGTATTTGTACATTCCTCATTCTTCATTTTCCCTTTTGACATATATATATGTTCATGTGTCTAATCACACGTCAGATTTTCCTTTCACCTGCCATAGAATGAGAAAATTAGTGAGATAACATTTTCTAAAACAGCTATATGGTGTTGTTCTCATTTTTTTAATTGTTTACAACAACATTTATATGTCTATAAATGGATATAGCTCTATCTACATACCTATATGCCTAAGTCAAGGGTCAGCTCAATATGGTCCTGTCAAATCTGGCTTGGCTACCTGTTTTTATACAACCAACCAGCTAAGAATGGTCTTGAATATAATTAAATGGTTGAATAATATTTGATGATAGTGAAAATTATCTACAATTCAATTTCAGTGTCCATAAATAAAATGTTTTTTGGAAACACAGTCATGAACCTTCATTTACATTTGTTTTTGAATGATTTCAGATTTAGCTGAAGAGCTGAGGTCACTATAGAGATCATGCAACCCACAGAGTCTAAAATGTTTACTATTTAGGCCTTTACAGAAAGGGTTTGCTGATCCACTGCCCTAAATACTTAGGAAAATAGTGCTTACTTGAATGTTTGGGATTTAAGGTATATTTTTAGTTTCTAATACTTCTATTCCTTAAAACTTCCACAGTGAATAGATATTATGGCCATATTTAGGGAAAATTGGAAAACTTCATAAAAATTAAAGTACCTCGTAGTAGAATCATTAAGAATATTCTTACATGAGTAGGTGGAAATAGCTGCCTTCTCTCTGGAAGCCTCCAGCCTAGCACAAGAGGTGAAGGAATCATTACCAAAGAGAGGGCTGGCTTCCTTTCCAGTATCCTGTCCCAGTCTTCTCCCCCTCATTCCAGGCTCTAGCCACACTCCCTTTCTCTCTCTGCAAATAAACCCAACTCATTCTGTCACTGTGGCCTCTACACTGGCATCTCCCTGGAGACCCCTTCCTCCAATTTTCACATGGCTGACTTTTGTCATTCAGAGCTTAGCACAAATGTCACCTCACAAGAGATCTTTTTCTGACTCCTCTGTGTAATGTACGTTATCACAGTCAGTCTTGATCACATTTTCCTGATTTTTTTCCCTCTATGCGCATACCACTCTCTGCTTTATTTCACTTGTTTTATTATATTCTTATTGTCTGTGAACTAAAAGTCCATAAATGCAGACTCCTTATCAGTCTTCCATCACTGTTCTACCTTAGAACATTGGACAATAGCAAAGGATATAGAAAGACTGAATGAGTAATAGTTGTTTCAATTATACTGTTAATGTGTAATGTTATACGCACATTGACATCTTGAAGAATCCCAAGGGAAAGCCAAGTTCCTTCTGGGGAAAGCCTCTCTAGTCAGCAAAATCCCTTGTGTTAATCATCTGCTGACAACTTAATTTTGAATTTAACTGTGCCAGTGATGAAAAAAGCCAATGGTTCTTGTATCTGACATGATAATATTGCTGATTGAAGGAAAATATGCGACTGTAAGCAAATTTAGGGAAAACAATTAAGAAGAATGCTTCTGAAAAATCATAGGTCCACTAATAATGCTTTATTTTTCTGACCATATGAATGAATGTATGAATATTTACCTAACCAACACCAACAGGATATATTTATTAGATAGCTTATTTGTAAAAAGATAAAATAAGAAGTGTTACCATGTTTAAGAAACAAAGAAAATGAAGGAGAGATATTTGTGTAATCAGGTTGTAAAAATGAAATGTTATAAAGATAAAATGCATCATCAATATAAATTTAAGATACTATAATAGATACTATATAGATACTATAGGTACTATAATAAGATACTATAATAGCAGAATCATATCCCCAAGTCTTAAGTGCTGATGGGAGAAATTTAGATATCCTGGGAGGTCAAAATGAAACTAATTTTTGCAACTTAATCTTTTGCCTATGGGATTTCTGGATTTTCTTTACTATTAGAGGAGGACAGACAAAACTCCATGGCTTAATGAAAAAGGAAGTTTCTTATAATCCGTTATTCTTAAGGATGAAGACTTGATCCTCTTCTTCATGTTCTAGTCGTGGGAATGTTGTCTCTGATTCCTCTGTTTTTTCCTATAATATGTATTCATATAACATCTTTCAAAATATATAAAACTAGCTATTGTCAAAAATTAGTGTAGTGGACTTGGGCATTCAGAAAAATAAAAATGTGTACAAAGAAGCAAATGCCATAGATGTAGGGCAGCTACAGAATCTTGCCCTTTCTCTAAACATTTTTATCTTTCACATGCTTTTACATTTCTTTCAGCTAGTAATTCTCATCTACTATTTTTTTTTTGCATACATCCACTTACATTCAACATCAATCTTCTTTTTCAAAGGGTCTATGCGTAAGGATAAAAATTTATTATTAGTGTCAATTGAATGACACTCCCATGAAATACAGTTGGTGGAAGAGGTGTGCATTCCATGCCTAGAAGCAAGAAAATATCTCTTTTGGGGAGAGGTGTCAACTGTGACCTGCTCTCCTTGGAAAATGTTTGGATGCTTAGTGCAGTGCAAATGACCTTGGTCTATTATGTGGAAAAAGAGAAATCTCAGAAGCTGTTATTGATCAATCCAAGGAAATACTAAAACCCAACTTGGTGGATATTTAAAGTCCTATCATTATTACATTGATGGATAAGATGTTTTTGTCTATGCTCTGTGAATATCTCAAAAACCACCTTCACAATAAAATTTACCATAATGATTTTTATAAATCAGATGTTACAGTTTCTCTTCCAGCACTTCTTCCTATTCTTCCTGTGGATAAAATAAACAACTTTACTGTATTCCCTGATTTCACTATAGTCCACTGGAGCCATATGACTATGCTGTCTGTGTAAGGCAAATAAATATTAGGTGCAGCATTTCTAGGCCTAAACCATAAACACATTTACCCTTCCCAATGCCAGCTGAATGTTAACCAAGGCAGAAGGCTTAGCTATTTTTAATACCTTGCTCCCAAACCATTCGGTCTGTGAATGAAATGTGAAGCAAGCTGGCCCCCATTTTTCCCACTGCCTAGACAGTTCAGCTCACTGTAAATGATGAAGTACTCTTCTCTCACTAAAATTGTATGGATTCTGTTTTATCTTAGTGACTAATGGCAGTAAATAATACAGTAGTCTACAAAAATATGTCTAACAGTATTGCTCTCTAGCTTTCCTTCATGGTCATAGTTAAGTCTTTTAATTCCTTTAGCCATTTGCACAAATAAACTTTGAGTGTATAATAGAGAAGAAAGAGTATCTGTTCATCTCACCAGTAAATATTCATTGAATATGTTCCTCAAGCTAAACACCATGTCTAATGGACACACAAAGATGAATTACATAGTGCTGGTGTGTATTGTAGCTGAGGGTGGATGGTTCTAGAGCCCTAGTTGTGGTACCAACCCCATGGGCAGCACCTGTATGGTATAGCAGCAGCAGCTCCTTTGGCTTCTATATCTGTAGCATCTTGGGGAATTGTTCTTGCTGAAATATATTTCTTTTGACCTCCAATTGATTCTGCAAACCATTTAATAATTCTTTGTACTAAATTGTTTTTTTGCTTAAACTAGTTTCAGTGGATTCTGTTCTCTGAAACTGAAACCTGGATAACAAGTATTCAGCATTCCAAGAATATACCTTCAGATGTCTCAGCCTTTGAACTCCAGTTTGAGAAGGACTGCATTTAATGTTAAATGTAATTATTTTAGGGTTTCTCTTGGGTAAATAACAGGTGATTGCAAATCCAAATTCCAAAGCAGGAATGGAAATTTATTAGTGTTTAATTATATTATGATCACTCAGATAATTTAGAATAAGTTCATATTTTTTGTTAACAAAATGAAATAGAAAATAAAAAAATAGTTATGTATAAATTCACAGACACACAAGTTACTACAGATCCAAGATGAATGAAATCCTAGCTTAAAGTGTATCATGAAACAGTGTTTGGCACAGTCATGAGAAAGCGCTCCATCAATTTTCACAATTTTAAACATAATGTTAATGCTAAATATCAAATGAGATAATAATATGGAAGTACTCTTAAAGTGATAAAAGGCTGTACCCATTGTCTGGAGTTTCATCTACATAAATGCCTCACATATCCTTGGCTCCATAGTGACAATAGTTTAGTGTAACATTATTGTAACTGAAGGATAATTCTCTCAACATTTTGTCTATTGAAGGCATGGATAGAAATTACATAGAAATTATACTCTACAGACAAGATTCTAGTTAAATAGTGTTAGTATAAACAAAAGAGGAGTCAAATAATTAAATGTTCATAGCAATTTTTAGGTCAAGATAGAGGCCTATGTGTAGAACAGTTTAAATTATTGCTTCTCATGTTCTACTTTAGAGATCTCAAGCTACCATTATAACACCTTTCACTACACTGAACTTGCAATGGAAAATAAGTCAGTCTTGAGGTGATTGATATTACTATTGCCTGACTTCTCTTACTGTCATTCAACAGGAAGCCAGTATTGGCAGTGGATAGAGAAGGAACTGCCATTTTTTCCTTCATTTTGTGACATCACAGGCTTCAAGAAAAATTATTCTCAATGCTATTTTTTCTACTATGAACACTAATACATAAATTATAAATTTTAGTATATGTTTTCCATATTTATTGGAGATATATATTCCTCAGTTCATACATTCTCTGAACTCAATATTAAAATCTGCTTTGAGTTCCAGACCTTACAATTTAAAAACAAAAAGACCCTTATATAATATTTATATGTATATATCCATATGTAATATTGATAAGGTGGGTTTATATAGAAAGAAATAGTGTAGATATATGAATATGAATCCCATGGATGACCTAAATCTTATAGGTCATTTTCTTGATTAATTTACTCATTGACAATATTGCATTTTCCTTGGATTCATTACTTCTACTTTTATTCTGCATAGCATCTAGATACTCACTCCTAGAACTTCATTTTTGCCCCCACTGACTTCTTTAAGGCTTTTCTGCCTTTTAAAAGCAAAGAAGAGAAAAAATTAGTAAGTAGCTTTTACTAACTCATAGCTCTTTTTATCCCTCCCTTTTGTTCATTCCTTTATATCCAAGCAACTAATATGTTCTTTTCATTGACCTCATTGTCTCTCAGATTTCACTGCTCCTTATTTCCTCTGCACCATGCATGTCTCACCCTCACTACCTCACACCTGCTGTTAAGGCCTTTGCCACCCTGCCTATTTCCTGACACCAGCCTCTTTTCCCTCCCTAGCTCCACACATGTCTTTGACCAGGCCCTTGCCTCTGAAGGATATTCACCGTGCTGCAAAATTGTTCAAGAATCTGTACGTATTCCCACTATCTCTTGCAAATGTTGCCAAACCCTTATATTGTTACTCTTTTGAAATATTTTAGGCACTAAAGTAAACAAATGTAAAGATGTTTCTTTCCTACTCAACTCCATAGAAACTACTACAGTATGCAGATCCTCACTGTAAATGGCCAGTGGGGTATAGAGTCTGGGTATAGGATATAGAGGGTATAGAGCAGTTCCCAAATAGAATATGTTATTATTTTGGAGGGGAAAAGAAATAGCATTAGTATCCAACAGAATGCCAGCATTTTTCAAAACACCATTAAAGGAAAAGTAATCTGTGAAAATCATTTTGAGAAAACCTATTGTTAAAATCTGACCATCAACTCACCCATTTAAAAAATCTCAGTAATTGTCAAGAGCCATAATCTAGGTGTTCTTGTGACATGGTCTATACAAGGCTTGCTCATTTCCACTTCTGTGGAATCATTCCCAGCTAAGATCATCTTTCTTTTCCTTTCCACTAGTTACTGCCAGACTGCTATGATTTAGGTCAAAATCCCCCTGTCCCAAAAAGCCTTTCTTAATGATCTCCATTTTAGGCTATTATGCTTTATTTTGGAGCCATAGTAGATATGCAAGTTTTTATGCCTCCATCTAAGAATTATATCCTCTTAGATATCAATCTTGTCTTCGTGGTTGCAGTGTAAGCTTCTTTTTGAAGTGTGAATTTTTTTTTTGCTTAACCCTTACTGTTTATGCCTCTAAAATGAGTGGCAAATTGTAATTTTTAATGATATTTCCCTCCTATATTTGTTGTTGATATCTATAAATGTAAAATAGCCTTCTGGCTACTAAACTGAGGAAGCCCCCTTAAACATCCCTGAATACATTTTAGATGTAGATGAACATCCCTGGATACATTTTAGATGTAGCAGCATGGTGAGTGAATAGCTGACAATGACAGGATGGCAACAGACATTCAGTGCTTTCATGTAAGTGAACATCATTTGTGACAGCTTATGCATGACACAAGAGAAGGCCTTGCAATACACTATAAAAGAAGAAGGAACTAAGCAGTTTTTAACGGGTACTTCATCTATAATGTTTTATAAGCTAAGGGACAATATATGCACATAACCTATGGGTAATACAAATTATGTAAATTTAAGTATCAAGGGATTCATGCATTTAAGAATGAGATATATTGAAGTTCTAGCATTCGCTAATTCTGAGTGATGGATATATGAAGTAGTATTGTGCTCTTTGTAACTTTCTATATGTTAATATTTCTTTTAAAAATGAAGATAGCTAACCATTCTACATAATTAACAAGATTTTTTTGTGAGATCAATTTCTACCTTGATGTCACTTCATTTGAATCCTATAAATTATTTTGATTTGAGTCTATATTTTGTAGGCAATTTT
The DNA here is from genome assembly GCF_010015895.1 of Lontra canadensis. Lineage (NCBI taxonomy): Eukaryota > Metazoa > Chordata > Mammalia > Carnivora > Mustelidae > Lontra > Lontra canadensis. The sequence goes on along the minus strand of NW_022631136.1, from coordinate 3,345,911 downwards.
CTGATTATAATTGCCTCCCTTAGTGACCTAAGTGTACTGCTTTGCATGAGTTATAGTTTTTACTTTAGTTAATACTTTAGCATTCTGTTATATAATTGAACAACATGGTGATTAAGGGTGCTGATTCCCCATGCTGTCGAAATCTGCATGTAACTTTTGACTCCCCAAAATCTTAACTGCTGATACCTTACTGTTAACCAAAAACCTTACTGATAACATAGTCAATAAAGTACATATTTTATATGTTAATATAATATATACTATGTTCTTTCAATGAAGTATGATAGAGAAAAGAGTATGTTATTAAGAAAATCAAAAGGGAGAAAAATACATTTACAGTACTGGACTGTATTGAAAAGAGTTTGCATATGAGTGGACCTGCTCCTTTCAAACTGCATTGTTTCAGGGTCTACTATATATTGCTTTCTGTTGATGTGAGTCTGCTCAAGACAGATACACCCATACTTGACGTACTGAAAAATTGTCCAGCTTTCTGAGTCTGTTAGGATGAGAGTCAGACTCTAAAGCAGTGTTTCTCAAAGTGTGGTCAAAAGAAAACCTACAGAAGAATCATCTGAGCAAGGGTCTGGCTTTTAGGTCTGGTCAATGGGAGTCTTCATGCAAGAATCCCAGGCGTGTGTGTATATTCTCATGCACATGAGAAGGAACATTGTCCCTAGACCACTGAGTCAAGGTCCCTTGCTAGTTTTCTTACCACAGGCATCAGGCCTCGCTTGGTAACACTCCGACGTTAGCAAATTATTTTTTATTGCAACTACATTAAAACTTACTACTCCATAGACACACTGGTACAAAATTTCCCATACAACTTATTGTCAAATATTAATAATAGGAAACTCTTCTTAAGAACAGAATTCTGTAATTATAAATCATAATTAAATGTGTCTTACTATGATACTTGAGATAAAATAATTTATTATTTTTATGCTTAAGCAAATGCCTATATTCACTATATAAAATCTATTCTCTGTATTAGTGTGTTATCTCACTAAAATTACACAAGGCATGGTTAATATTTTTTTAAGAAAGAAGATAGTAAAAGTAAGACAATAATCTAAGGATTAAAGCATATGTAACTTTGTCTTAATTCCTTGGACTTTACATATTTATCCAGACATTGTTTTAATTCCCCCCAAAATTTTTGGCACAGAATCAAGTTGCAAAATTTTAAAAATATTTTAGAGTGATATTATTCAAGGTGTGTTCTGTGGAGTGTGAGTGACCTCTCTACACTCTGAAAGAGGGTACTTAAGATTTCATATTGACTAACATGTGAGAACTAATAAGCATCACTCTGGGTTCTCAGTGTCTTGTCTCCTAGATCCTCTGTGTTAAAAGGGCATCATAGAAAAAAGCTACAATGGAAATTCTTCTCAGAAATATTCTACTACTGTCCTTGTATATACACTCCTTTTCTGCTGAGGGGTAAATCTTAAATAATTTTAAATAGAATAGAAATCTAGGAAGTTTATTATTTTTACTTTGATTTATTTATTTATTTATTTTTTATTAACATATAATGTACTATTAGCCCCAGGGGTACAGGTCTGTGAATCACTAGGTTTACACACTTCACAGCAGTCACCATAGCACATACCCTCCCCAAGGTCCACAACCCCACCACCCTCTCCCTACCCCCTTCCCCCCAGCAACCCTCAGTTTGTTTTGTGAGATTAAGAGTCTCTTATCCCATCTTGTTTCATCTATTCTTTTAGGAAGGTTTTTTTTTTTTTAATAAAGGTGATAAATGAGGCAATTTTTATCAATAGGAGAGTGTAGATCATGGATGTTTGGCTTTAAAAATGTCATAAAGATATGAAATAACATCATTATTATATTTTACATAAAATTCATTCTTTTTTGGGTCAAAATAATCTTAACTCCATGCCCATGCCACTCTGATTGTAATGATCGTTTGCTTTCCCCATGATAAATAATTAAATTCCACTAAATTTTATGACTTAAGTCCTTAAAAGAAAGTATTTCCAGTCTTAAAGTCATGGCAGGTTTTTAAAATATTTTATATATGTAGAAATTCTCTTTTGTGATGAAATCTATACATTTCATTCTGTAGTTTAAAGTCCATGCTTAGAAGACATCATTATTTCCTCAGTAAAATTGATGTACACCATCATTCAGAGGAGGCTGAAGTAAGGGTTTGGATACATGCCATTTGTGGGAATGGTGGAAGGTAATCTGAAGAGGCTGTCCAAGTTAAAGAAGATCGTCATTTGAATTCCATGTTGTCACTAACCCCAACAGTAGCATGAACAGCTAGGTTGTCTAGTTAAGTAGCTAGGTAGCGCTAGTTAGCTAGACAACCTAAACATCTAAACCTAAACAGAGAGACTATACAAACTGTATAATACATGTGTTTATACTAACTTTACTCACATACAGATATGTAGTATTTTTTTTTCTTGGTGCCTGTAAACAAGATGAATAGACTTTTGATTTTGTTATTGTTTGTTGCTTTTCCTGCTCCTTCTCCAGTTTCTCAGGAGCAGAGGTTAATTTAATTCTAAGGCCCAGGCACACTGTCATACTTGGTCAGTGCAAGGTCCCTGTCTTCTTTTACACTGCCTCCATCTGAGATCCTCATTTACTTCCCCTCTCCCTTTCCAAAAGTACCTCCTATAATGCATTTGATATATTTTCATGAATATATGAGGTGAACAAAATTCATTTCCATTTTTTAAGCTCAATTTTTTTTATTTTTTTTTTAATTTATTTATTTGACAGAGCATGCATGAGCACATGAACAGGGGGAGGGGGCAAGGGAGGAGCTGAGGGAAAGGAAAAAGCAGAGTGGAGCTCAATCCTATGTCTTTTTTTTTTAATTTCTTTTCAGCATAACAGAATTCATTGTTTTTGCACCACACCCAGCGCTCCATGAAATACGTGCCCTCCTTAATACCCACCACCTGGCTCCCCCAACCTCCCATCCCCCGCCCCTTCAAAACCCTCAGATTGTTTTTCAGAGTCCATGGTCTCTCATGGTTCACCTCCCCTTCCAATTTCCCTCAACTCCCTTCTCCTCTCCATCTCCCCATGTCCTCCATGTTATTTGTTATGTTCCACAAATAAGTGAAACCATATGATAATTGACTCTCTCTGCTTGACTTATTTCACTCAGCATAATCTCTTCCAGTCCCATCCATGTTGATACAAAAGTTGGGTATTCATCCTTTCTGATGGAGGCATAATACTCCATAGTGTATATGGACTACATCTTCCTTATCCATTCACCTGTTGAAGGGCATCTTGGTTCTTTCCACAGTTTGGCGACCATGGCCATTGCTGTTATAAACATTGGGGTACAGATGGCCCTTCTTTTCACTACATCTGTACCACTGGGGTAAATACCGAGTAGTGCAATTGCAGGGTCATAGGGAAGCTCTATTTTTGATTTCTTGAGGAATCTCCACACTGTTCTCCAAATTGGCTGCACCAACTTGCATTCCAACCCACAGTGTAAGAGGGTTCCCCTTTCTCCACATCCTCTCCAACATACATTGTTTCCTGTCTTGTTAATTTTGGCCATTCTAACTGGTGTAAGGTGGTATCTCAATGGGGTTTTAATTTGAATCTCCCTGATGGCTAGTGATGATGAACATTTTTTCATGTGTCTGATAGCCATTTGTATGTCTTCATTGGAGAAGTGTCTGTTCATATCTTCTGCCCATTTTTTTTATATGATTATCTGTTTTGTGTGTGTTGAGTTTGAGAAGTTCTTTATAGATCCTGGATATCAACCTTTTGTCTGTACTATCATTTGCAAATATCTTCTCCCATTCCTTGGGTTGGCTCTTTGTTTTGTTGACTGTTTCCTTTGCTGTGCAGAATAAGCTCTAAATTGTTTTAAAAAAATATTTATTTATTTGAGAGAGAGAGAGAGCATGAGCATGGGGGAAGGTCAGAGAGAAAAGGAGAGGCAGACTTCCCACTGAGTAAGAAGCCTGATGTGGGGCTTGATCCCAGGGCCCTGAGATCATGACCTGAGTGGAGGGTAGACACTTAACCAACTGAGCCACGTAGACACCCCTAAATTCTAATTTAATTAAGGAGTTAGAGAAATGAATGGCTACTAGACTTCTAAATAGATAATTTATTTGAACATTTTTATAGAACTAACCAGTTGTTAACCTGCAGTTCAACATTTGCCAAGGTCTTACCCAAGGAAATGCAGAAACCTCCTTGAGCTAAGAAACTTCCAGGCCATGTTTTAGGCCTCTTCCAGAAATTTTCTCATTTAATTTTCACTACAATTATAATTTACTTTGATAGGTCACATATGAGGCATGAGAAAACTGAAGCTCAGGGTGGCTAAGAGACTTTTTCTAATTTAAAATAGGAAAAAGCTATGGTAGTGCTGAATAATATCATGGTAATAAATCCTTTCTGAATGAATGAAATAATGACCACATGAATGAGTAAATGAATTAATATGACACATCCTGACTCTAATGAGCTAATATTTACCATCTGGGGAATATTCACCATCTGAGAAAAGAACAATTGGGATACAACTGTGAAACTCAAATCTGACTAATAGTAAAGATCACATGTATAATTTAGAGAAATTGGGTTATATGAAATCAGGGAGGTGAGATCAATGTGCACTATTTTGCAGGTCGCAAACACACACACAGTTGTGAATTTGTGAATGAAGTCTATAAGGCTAGGTTAGAAGAGCACAGAAAATATTAGAGAAAAGTAAAATGCTGTTTTCTTGTTTGCTTTTTGCTTTGCTCAATGTGCACAATCCAAATATCTGCTGTTTGAAGCTCACTTATGCCAAAGTTAATAAAATGGATGGCAAGGCAGCAAGCAAAGCTTTTATGGTTCACTATGCCAATTTATATACTCAATAGCAGTAGCAAAAGCTGCAGTGACTGATACTGACTAATAAGATGCACAGAAATGAACCACAGAGGTTGTTTTCTATACATTATCTTACTTTCTCTCCCTCACATAGCATGATGCAGCCACGTCTTCATGAGGTGGGTTCATTCATTATTGGTCTGGCTAGACTTAACTTTATTAACCACCCAATTTTCAAAAATTTCTATGAAGTGATTTACAAAGATAAAAATCTGTGCACTCAGCTCTGTTACGGATAAATTTTAGTTCATTTATAAATGTTCCATCAACAAGCTTCCTACACAACTTCTGTAACTACTATGTTTGTATGAGCCTTTGTGTAAAAAATAAAATGGTGTAATACTGGTTTTGCACATTAGAGTTGAGTGAATTATTTGGACAATTTATATAAAATGGAATATGCCATGATTAAACTTTGATTATGCAAATATGTGATTATTTATAGATTCATAATCACATACATGTTCGAACCCCTGTGGACATGCTTTTATTCCATTCCTCTCACCTGTATTTTAATTTTTATTAGTGGCCCCCATTGGGAGGGGAAATTTTTTTCTCTACCCTTAAACATTCTTCTGGCTGATCTAAGAATCAAATTGACATGGGACAGATTAACAGAAGAAAATAAAATTTAATTACATTATATATGCACAGGGAATCCATATAAACATGTGAGCTTTCAAATATAGTCAGGCAAAATGAGATATATATGGCATATCCTGAACCAAGAAGAGATAGAGGTCTGGGACTTCAAAGGGAAGGGAACAATTCATAGGAAGAAGAAAAAGAGTAAATGTTTGGTAAACAAATGTTTGCTGGGTCATACAGAAACAGTGGGGCATAGAAAGGAAACAAAAAAGTTTGGCTAACTTCCTCCCTGTCTACCATTCTTTATTCATATCATATTTTAGGTATCTCAGATGATAGTTTTTGTCCTAGAGCAGGTTCTCTATCTAAATTATTTTAGGCAGATAAGGGGTCTTGCAAAGGTTCTTCCTAAATCTTTTAGACCTTGATTGTTTTCAGTTTGAAAAATCTGCATGCCAAAATAGCACATCTTGGGAACACTGATTTTGAATGCCTAGAGGCCCAGAACCTTTGTTAAATTGAAATAATTATTTCTTAGACACGCTGAATAGTGCACTAGTTTAGAGATGAAATCTGGCATCAGACAAACCTGGGACTGACTCCTGACTATGTTAGTTACTAGCTTTGTGTAATACGAGATACTATTTTGGTTTATTACCTGAAACAAAAGAAGAAGGAGAAGAAGGAGGAGGAGGATAAGATTAAGAAGCTCATATGTACCTCTTTAAGGTTTAAAACAGCTAATGGATATAAAATCACTTACCACAGAATCCAGCATAAGGAGACACTAAAAAATGATAGCTTTAAAGATGTCTGTATTATTTATATTACTTACTAGAACCTGTCTCACTCACAACCAATATTCAAGTTCCACTTTACAAAGAGGTGTTTGAAATTGAAACAAACTATCTGGACAATTCAGATTTTACAATTTGGAACAAATTGAGAGAGCCAATTATCATATGGTTTCGCTTATTTGTGGAGCATAAGGAATAACATGGAGGACATTGGGAGATGGAGAGGAGAAGTGAGTTGGGGGAAATTGGAGGGGGAGAGACTCTGGACTCTGGGAAACAAACTGAGGGTTTTGAAGGTGAGAGGGGTTGGAGGTTGTGTGAGCCTTTGGTGGGTATCATGGAGGGCACGTATTGCATGGAGCACTGGGTGAGGTGTATAAGCAATGAATTCTGGAACACTGAAAAGAAATTTAAAAAAATAAATAAAAATTTAAAAAAAATTCAGATTTTCTGTTAAAACTACCCTACAACTCTGCAATTGCACTACTGAGTTTTTTTTTTTTTTGAAGGTAAAACTTATATTTTTGAATTTTTAACTATAGATTGCATGAAATGTACATTATGTCAATCATATTATTTTTTTATTTTTTTAAAATTTAATTTCTTTTCAGTGTAACAGAATTCATTGTTAATGCACCACACCCAGCGCTCCATGCAATATGAGCCCTCCATTATACCCACCACAAGGCTCCCCCAACCTCCCATCCCCCACCCCTTCAAAACCCTCAGATTGTTTTTCAGAGTCCATAGTCTCTCATAGTTCATCTCCCCCTCCAATTTCCCTCAACTCCCTTCTCCTCTCCATCTCCCCATGTCCTCCGTGTTATTTGTTATGCTCCACAAATAAGTGAAACCATATGATAATTGACTCTCTCTGTTTGATTTAATTCACTCAGCATAATCTCTTCCAGTCCCATCCATGTTGATACAAAAATTGGGTATTCATCCTTTCTGATAGAGGCATAATAATCCATTGTGTATATGGACCATATCTTCTTTATCCATTCATCCGTTGAAGGGCATCTTGGTTCTTTCCACAGTTTGGCGACTGTGGCCATTGCTGCTATAAACATTGGGGTATAGATGGCCCTTCTTTTCACTACATCTGTACCACTGGGGTAAATACCGAGTAGTGCAACTGCAGGATCATAGGGAAGCTCTATTTTTAATTTCTTGAGGAATCTCCACACTGTTCTTGCATTCCCACGCACAGTGTAAGAGGGTTCCCCTTTCTCCACATCCTCTCCAACATACGTTGTTTCCTGCCTTGCTAATTTTGGCCATTCTAACTGGTGTAAGGTGGTATCTCAATGTGGTTTTAATTTGAATTTCCCTGATGGCTAGTGATGATGAACATTTTTTCATGTGTCTGATAGCCATTTGTATGTCTTCATTGGAGAGGTGTCTGTTCATGTCTTCTGCCCATTTTTTGACATGATTATCTGTTTCGTGTGTGTTGAGCACTACTAAGTTTTTATCCAAAAGCTACAAATCTGGTGATTTGGGAGCACATGCACCCCAATATTTGTAACAGCAATGTCCACAATAGCTGAAGTATGGAAAGAGCCCAGATGTCCATCGACAGATTTATGGATAAAGAATATGTGGTATATATATATAATGAGATGTTGCTCAGCCACCAAAAACCATGGAATTTGTCAATTGCAAAGACATGGATGGAACTAGAGGGTATTATGCTTAGCAAAATAAGTTGATCAAAGAAAGACAAATACCATACAATTTCACTTATGTGTGGAATTTAAGAAACAAAACAGATAAACATATGGAAAGGGAAGATGAAATAAGATAAAAACAGAGAGGAAGACAAACCATAAGAGACTCTTAACTCTAGGAAATAAACTAAGTTTTGCTGGAGGGGAGGTGGGGGCATGGGGTAATTGTGTGTTGAGCATTAGGGAAGGCACTTGTTGTAACTTGGGTATTATACGCAATGGATGAATCACCAAATTCTACCCATGAAACTAACAAGACATTGTATGTTAACTAAACTGAATTTAGATTAAAAAAAAAAAAAAACAAAAAAAAATGGAATTCAGCTTTTCTGAAACTTTAGAAGGTCCAGCAATACCTGGTTCATTTCCTCACTGGCTGCCCTTGACTGAAGCGGAGTCCAGGCTGTCCCTTCCTGTTAGGAACAATGCCATGGCACATGGAATAACGATTAAGAGAGAGAGGTAGGACAAGCTTGGGGCCAAGGTGTAGCACACACAGGGACTACCTAGGGCTTTCAGAGGGCAGAGTGGTCAGGAGGGACTGGGGCAGACAGAGAAGGCTTCATGAAAACTGGACAGAAGGGTTGGTAGAGGTGGAAGAGGAGACCCTCATCTCTGATGGAAGGGGAGAGTTTGGAAGAAGTGAGGGGTAAAGGAAAGCACCAATAGTAAGTCCACCATATGTACTTCCTGGGTCAAGGGCCCAGGTGCCAATAGGACACATCCTTCAGCAAATGTGAGGTCTTCCATATGCCAAACCCTGGGCTGTGTGCTTGAGAGGATATGAGAATGAATAAGAATGCCTGTTGAGGATGTACAGGCAACTGTCAGACAAAGGCAAAATATGTAAACAATTGTACTCCTGGAGAGAAAGTGCTGAGAGCCAGAAATGGTTTGTAAGCAATCTTCTGGGAGGAAGGGATTGTTTGCAGTTAGGAAGAACAGAGAAGGTTCCTGGATGAGGTGGCATTTGAATTGAGCCACAAAGGTGAGTAGGACCACACCCTGTAGTGAGGAAGGGCAGTCCAGGGTGACACCACCAAAGACAAAAGGCTGGATGTGCATGAGGCAGGAGGGCAAATGGCAGGTGGGCCCCATGTGTCCCGAGGTGAGGGCTGGAGAGGGCTGATGGAGGTGAAATGGGGCCCTCCCAAAGGGCTATATGTGCTGTGCTAAGCAGCTCATGTTTCTCCCCTGGGTGATGGGGAGCCAGGGAAGTTTCATGGCAGGAAAGGGACAGGTGCTGCCTACCAAGAGGCTACATAAAAATAGTTGTCTTCTAGGTTGTAAGTTCTTTGGGAGCATGGCTCCCACATTGGGAACATGTTTAGGAAGAGTAATTCTGATGACCTGTAGATACCCAGCAGCCCTGAGGGAGGTATAATTGGAATTGTCCTTAACCAGAAACAAAGATGTTTGAGCCCAATTCCTGCTCTGTCACCAACATACTATATAGACTTGCTCAGGTCTATCTGTAGACATCAGTTTCTTCATTTGCAATATAAGGGGTCTGACCACCTCTGAGGGGCCTTCCAATACCAACACACCCCCTATTAAGCCAGGACTCTCACACCAATCCCTCGCCCTCCCTCCTAAGAACACTTAGCTCAGATCCAAACAGGCACAAGAAGGCTCAGCCATCTTTCCGGGGTTGTCCACATGTGAGAGTCAGAGTGAGCCAGGTACCTGAGAGTTCCTTAGCTTCCACCAGCCACTTGTTCACCCAAGTTGGAAGGCCTAACCTCAACAGGAGTGGGGACAGCAAGCAGTGCCCCAGGACAGGCAGATTGCTGGCTTGCCCTGGGAGGGCTAAGGGTTGAGATGGAGGAGATGTGAGCTAACCAACCAGCTTCCCCCCAAACCAGCTCTAGGTTCAGGGCTGGACATTTCATGAAAAGGCAAAAGGAGCTCTGTTAGCATTTTCTGCCCCTCTCCAGCCCTATTCTGGTAGTGATAATTCAGGTCAGGGTTAGCTCACTGCTGGCTCATCAAGCAGTTTTCTCATGAGAGCTGAGAGCTGCCTATAAATGCTGGGTCAGCACCACACCTCGGTGTGGCTCCTCAGCCTGGGTAAGTGAGCTGTCAACTTCTCTGCACAGGAACCAGACTACCAACTCTTTCCCCTACCAGCCAAAATTCTTTAAAACCCTCTTCCTGGAGGCCTTCTTTATTGGACCCACCCACATTATAACTTCCTTCACATTTCTTAGGTCATGTTCTGCTAGAGCCTTCTGCCTCCAAATGCTCTGCTTTCTTGCATTCTCCATATATTTTAAAAAGCATATCCCATGTGTGGAATAGGGTCTTCCTTCAGTTCAGTTGTAAGCCAACAGAATAATGTGTTTTCCTCTTCATTCCTGAGGCAACCAGTAGGAAGTATCAAGGAAGTTTGTGCATTTTCTTCTAAGCATCCAAACACCTACTTCTCAACTATAGAGGGAGAGTCCCTGCTCCTGCAACCAGGGCTCCCAGGCATCTCTTAATTAGATAACCCTCCAACCAGCCATCAGGACCCTCTCCAGCAAGGCAGTTGAGTAAACTTGAGCCTTGCCATAAAGGGGATTGCTGCCCATTTGATAGGTTAGACCTTGTGATCAGGCAGATACCTTGTCCTGGGACCCATATCCTTGGCCTGTTCCCTATCGTTGGCTACACTGCACTTCTCAGTCTGTGTATGCACAGTACACACCCATTTGGCCAATCAGGAATATAAGGGCCCTGTGTACCTGTGGAGCTTGACCTGGACCCAACCACTTGCACATTCTCCAGAATTGAGGGAGTTCACACACTTAAATCACCCTGAAGTAGTAAATGCAAGTTGGTAACAGTTAGCCCCCATTTGAACTTGCAACCTGATGGTGTTCTGGGCTTCTCTGGCAACCAGGGCACCAAGTATCTCTTACAGGAGCTTTGAACAGCCAACCCACCAGCCCTGCCCTGGCAAGGGAGGCCAGTGTCCTCTCTCTCTACTCTCAGGAGAAATATGTGCATCTGTGTAGGTTATGGTTTGGGATTATAGAGATGTATATTCCCCCAGGATCCTGCTCCTGTGTCTCAGTGTCTCCTGACACTTGCCTTGTTCCAGGTCCCTGGTTACCATGACCTTCACAGCCCCAGAATGCACAACTAACACCCCATCATTAGGCCTTGTGTAGCTGGGTCCCTGCAGGTCAAAAGAGATGAAACCTGGCTTCAATCACCTACATAATATCCAGTGCAGAGGGGACCCATGTACATAAAATCACTCTGAAACAGCAGTTACAAAAACTGATGCCAGTCATTCCCTATCAAGACCAGCTTATTGAAAGGCCTCATGCTTCTCCAACACAGAGTTACAGGCTATTATTAGATGGTACCTTACCAGCTTTCAGGGCTTACTCGGCAAGACATCCAAGGACTCTTGAGCTCTGTTTTCAGGGGCACTACTGCACTTTAGGTAGGTCAGGGCATGGGATTAACAGACACCTTATCCTTCAAGAGCCCTCTCTTACAACCCAGCCTATCCCCATAGTTGCCCTGTTCTAGGTTTCTGGCTACTCTGCACTGCTCAGATAGAGCATGCACAGTACTCTCCTTTCAGCTGACCTGAAGAACTTGGGGCCCTGCAGGTTTGTGGAGCTGGGGCCCATGCCCGGTCACCTGTATAGTCTCCACTGGGGCCCATGCACCTAAAATCACCATACGATCTTTTGTGTCCTAGACATATGCCAACTTCCAAGCACTAACTTACACAAATGTTCATATTTGTCCCCAAAATTCAAACCATAAGTATCTGGACTGCCTTGTCAGGAAGGGGGCCAGGCAACTGACAAAACTGACCCCTCCGCATATGAGACACTGAAGAGTACTGAGTGCTGGAAAAGCTGTTGGCACCCTCTGGCAAGCAGTCCAAAAGGGTACAGACTGTCACCATTTAAAACCTGCCTCAGAAAAATTTGGGGGAGGATTGAATTCCTCTACCCTGGAAGCTATGCAGGTGGTTAGGAAGCAGCCTGAGCTACAAAGACCTGCCCAAGGCTGGCTGATGAGGTGCTTATTGCACATGAGTGTGTGTGTAGGAACAGGATGAGAAATTGGAGAGGCTAGGTCCCTGGAGCAGGCTTTTGGAGGTACAAGGATATCTTTCTAATTCCAAATCCTAATTACACAAATTGATTGCCCCTGAAGGCAGTTAGAGAAATCTGTCTTGCCAGAGCTGAGCTGGACAGGTTGGCCAGGGTGTCCTCCAGTAAACAGACTTGGGAGTCTTGATTGCTGGGCAAGCCTGGGACCCCATCCAGAGTCAGTCCAAATGGAGACTGATTATTGCCAGTTTAAAACTGCAACCTCAGAGTGCCTGGTTGTCTTAACTGATGGAGCATGCGACTCCTGATCTCAGGGCCCTGAGTTTGAGCCCCACATTGAATGTTGAGATTACTTTAAAATAATCTTTAAACACACACACACACACACACACACACACACACACACAGCCTCAATGGAGGTATTGCACTCCCTGGTTTCAAACTCTTCTACAAAAGCTGTAGTAATCAGTGTGGCACACAGACATATGAATCAATGGAATGGTGAGCCCAGGAAAAACCCTCATATATATGGTCAATTAATCTATAACAAAGGAGGCAAGAATATAGAATGTGGAAAAGATAGTATCTTCAACAAATGGTGTTGGGGAAACTGAACAGCCATATGCAAAAGAATGAAACTGGACCACTTTCTTATATCATACCCCAAAATAAATTCAAAATGAACTACAGACTTGACTGTAAGACCTGAAACCATAAAACTCCTAGAAGAAAACATGGAAGAAAGCTCTTCGACTTTGGTCTTAGCAATATTATTTTGGACCAGTCTTGTTGGGCAAGAGAAACAGAAGTTGACATAAACAAATGGGTAAACATCAAACTGAAAAGCTTTTGCACAGCAAAGAAAACCATCAAAAAAATTAAAAGGTAACCCAGTGAATGGGAGAAAACATTTGCAAATCTTATATCCAATGAGGGCTCAATATCCAAAATTTATAAAGAACTTATCCAATCTAATGTAAAAAAACAAACAAACCAATAACACGATTAAAGAAATGGGTATAAGACACAGGCTTATGAAATGATGCTCAGCATGATGGAAATGCAAATCAAAACTACAATGAGATGTCACTTCACACCCAAAATCAACAACAAAAGAAACAGCCACTGTTGGTGAGGATGTGGAGAAAATGAAACCCTCATGTACTATTGGTGGGAATATAAACTGGTGCAACCACCACAGAAAACAGTATGGTGGTTCCTCAAGAAAATGAAAAATAGAAATATCCTGTGGCCCATCAATTCCACTTCTGGATATTTATCTGAAACAAAACAAAAACACCAATCCAAAGAGATACATGCACCCCTGTGTTTATTGCAGCATTATTTACTTTTACATTATTTACACTAGCCAAGACATGCATGTTACTTTAAGTGTCCATCAATATATGAATAAGGAAGATATAATATATATATACACACACATAAATAATATATGTATATAAAATATATTGTATATGTATATTATATAGTATATATGTATATATTATATAATATATGTATATAATGTATATGCATATATATGTATATGTTATACATATGTACATATATTATATGTGTAATATATAATGTGTATATATTTTATATAATATATGTATATAATGTATATATGTATGTGTATATATAGCATATATATGTATATGTATATGCATGTATATATGTATAATACATTGTGTATGTGTACACACACACACACACACACACACATACATACACACTATTACTAGCCATTGGTGACATTTGCAAAACATGGATGGATCTAAGGGTATTATGCTCAGTGAAAGACAAATATAGTATGTGTTCACTTACCATGGAATCTAAAAATAACCAAAACAAACAAAACAAAACAGAAATAGACTTATAGGAAACAAGCTATTGGTTACCAGAAGGTGAAGTGGATAGAGGGTGGGTGAAATGGATGAGGGGGATATAGAGATACAAACTTCTAGTTATAAAATAAATAGGTCATGGGGATGTAATGCACACATATGGAATACATCAATATAATTGTACTAACTTTGTACAGTTATAGATGGTAAATAGACTTACCCTAAGAATCATCTTGCAATGTATAAAACTATCAAATCACTGGCACCTGGGTAGCTCAGCTGATTAAGTGTCTGCCTTCAGCTCAGGTCATGATCACAAAATCCGGGGATTGAGCCCCAAGTTGAGCTCCCTGTTCAACTGGGAACCTGCGTCTCCCACTCCCTCTTCTCCTCCCTCTGCTCCTCCCTACTCATGCTCTCTCTCTTGTTCACTCTCTTAAATAAAATCTTTAAAAAAAACTTTCAAATTACTTTGATGTACACCTCAATTTCAAAATACAATGTCAATTATAATTTTTTTAATTTAAATTTTAGTTCGCATACAGAGTAATATTGGTTTCTGGAGTAGAATTCAGTGATTCTTCACTTACATACCACACCCAACACTCATCACAACAAGCGTCCTCTTTAATACCCATCACCCATCTAGCCCATCCCCCACCCACATCCATCTATCAATTCTCAGTTTGTTCTCTATAATTAAGAGTCTCTTATGGTTTGTTTCCCCTCTCTCTTTTTTCCCCTTTCCCATATGTGTTTCTATTTTCTTTCCTAAATTCCACATATGAGTGAGAGCACGATATTTGTCTTTCTTTGACTGACTTATTTTACTTACTATAATACATTTTAGCTCCATCTACATTGTTGTAAATGGCAAGATTTCATTCTTTCTGATGGCTGAATAATATTCCATCATGTGTGTGTGCATGTGTTTGTATCTTCTTTATCCAGTATCAGTCAATGGACATTTGGGCTTTCTCCATAGCCCAAACATAGTTTGGCTATTGTTGATAATGCTGCTATAAACATTGTGGTGCATGTGGCCCTTCAAATCTGTATTTTTTTTATTCTTTGGGTAAATACTTAGTAGTACAATTGCTGGATCCTAGGGTAGTTCTATTTTTAACTTTTTGAAGATCTACCATAGTGTTCTCCAGAGTGACTACTCCAGTTTGCATTCCCACCAACAGCGCAAGAGGGTTCCCCTTTTTTCTGCAACTCACCAACATCTATTGTTTCCTGTGTTGTACATTTTAGCCATTCTGACAGGCGTAAGGTACTCATCATGGTTTTGATCTGTATTTCCCTGATAATGAGTGATGTGGAACATCTTTTCATCTGCCTGTTAGCCACCTGGATGTCCTCTTGGAAAAGTGTCTATTCATGTTTTCTCTCCATTTCTTAAAATTTTTAGTTTTTGGGTGTTGGATTTGATAAGTTCTTTATAGATTTTGGATACTAAACCTTTATCAGATATGTCCTTTGCAAATATCTTCTCCCATTCTGTAGGCAGCCTTCTAGTTTTGTTGATTTTTTTCCTTCATTGTGCAGAAGATTTTTATCTTGATGAAGTCCCAATGGTTCATTTATGCTTTTGTTTCCCTTGTTTCCAGTGACATGTCTAGTTAGAAGTTGCTATAGCTGAGGTCAAAGAGGTTTCTGACTGTGTTCTACTCTAGGATTTTGATGGTTTCTTGTTTCACACTTAGGTTCTTCATCCATTTTTATTTTAGTTTTGAGTATGGTATAAGAAAGTGGTCCAGTTTCACACTTCTGCATGTTGCTGTCCAGTTTTCCCAACACCATTTGTTGGGGAGACTTTTTTCCATTGGGTATTCTTTTCTGCTTTGTCAAAGGTTAGTTGACCATATGGTTGTGGGTCTGCTGAATGTTTTGAATTGATGGAATACAGTATAATAAAAACTTAATTGTCACTTCTCTGGTGGTTCTTGCATCTGTGTCAGCTCTGGGTCATTTTCAGATGATTCATCTGTCTTCTCATGAGGGGTTATGTCCCCTGCTTCATGGCATACCTCAAACTCTGGGATGGAATGCCAGATGGTGTGAATGTTACCTTGTTAGTTGCTAGATACTTCTGTTTTCTATAATTTTGAGCTTTGTTCAAGGGTGTATTCAAGTTACCTGGAAACAGTTTGATCATTTCTGGTGTTGCTTTAATGATTTGTTCAATGGTCCAGAATAGTGCTCCCTGGAGGGTTAATGATGAGTTTCCAGAACTGTGGCAAGACCTCTCTGAGTACTCCACATTATGCCTTGGGAATTAGGAGGGTTCCTTTGTCTCAGTCTATCTGTTGGGCACAGGCTCTATTCCCAGAGCTGTGTGAGAACCAGGCCCTGTTCAAAGGATTGTCTACTGATTTGCTATCTTTGCTTCCCATGGAGGCCCTGAGCAGGACCCCGCTACAGTGGTGGAGGGCCCCTTCCACAGCTCTCACTAGTTGACTTTCTGCAGCTCTGTCCTTGCCCATACACTGTCCTATGGACTCTCAGCTCAGTGTCCTCAACTCCACAAGGTCTACTGGGCTACTCTTCAATTTCACCTCCCCTGGGCCTTGTCTGGAAACTCTCTGGTAGCAGTACCTTGGAGCAACTATAGAACTCTGCTCACTTGTGTGTTTCCATGTCTCCAGGTTGGCTGTCTTCTTTGCCTGATACCGAGTATCTGGAAATCTGCATTTCCTAGATCTTGTGTGGTTTTGTCGCTGTTTTGTTTTGTTGTTCAGGGAAGAAATTAAACCAGTTCTTGTGAGTCCACATTGGTCTGCCTCCCTTAAGTGAAAATCAAAGTTGGAAAGTGTCAATATAGATTCTGAAAAGAGACTTTTACAGAGCCACGGCACCGGTGAAAGCATGAAGTCAGAAACTCTTTCAGAGTCCAAGCTTTGTCTGAGATTTTGTGGAGTGTTTGAGGGGTAACACCTAGCCCTCTTACCTCTGTCCTCAGTGGGAAGAGAGAAACACAAAGCAACTTTACCAAAGCACTGACCAGCTAAGCACTAAAAAGAGAAAGGAACATAAATTCTGACTGTCTCAAGGACCTTACTATACTGCTTCTAAGAAGTTTCCAAAAAGCATAAATGCAGTTCCCCTCTTCAACAAATTATGCAACCAAGTTTCCCATAGTTGGAGAAATTGCCAAGGTCAGAACAACAGGAGTGCAATGGATAAGTCTCACTCTGAAGAAGGCACTTTCACAATCAAGACATTTCCCACCCCCCAATATGACTTGCCCTGCCTCCGCCCCATCAGAGCCTCAAATGCCTTCCACCATACAAACATAGTCACTAGGACGCTACACCCCAAAACCCTTTACACGCCGTCCTGTCTCAAGTGTCCTAACCCTCTACACAAGTCTTCCTAATACAATGGAAGCAACAGCTATGCTATTTCCACAGCCCTGGGAATTCTACCATCCAAAACCGCACCAAAACATTGCCTAATTTACATCAGACAGGACCCGCCCAAGAAGTCAAGGGCCTCGCCTCACTCCCTCACCAACCCCCAATCGGATAACCCTGCCCCCAAGCTCCCCTCTCACCTTGGATTTCTGATGCTCCTCCTCTTCCCTCTTCAGCCCTCCACCTGCTTGGGCTTCCTTCCTCTAGCTCCCAGTCTTCTCCATCTTCTCCCCTCCGGCCTGATTTGGTTACCACTCCTCCTCCCTCTCCCTGCAGCTCTAGGGCAGACACCTCCACCCCTTTGCACACACACACTCAGCTGTCAGCACAGGGAAAGCTGCGCCAGCCTGAGAGAATGTGAGGGGCAATTTTCCACCAGCCAGGGAAGTGCAGATATATCTCTCCTCTCTTTCACTCTCTCTCTGGTCAGAACCTGGTTTGCAGAAGACAGAGTGCGATGGCTGCACCTGAGGAATTCAGCCTCCAAGCCAGTCCTCCCACCACCTAGCCCCCAGGCCTGGACAACCCGGGGGTGTGACCAAAGTCAGTAACCTCTGGGCAATGGTGCTGACCCCTGTAAACCAGAGCCCACACGCTGAAAACATCCAGGTGCCTGCTTTTTCATAAGGTTTCCTAAGGTTTCCTAAGGCAAGGCTGCTGCGCCCTCTCGTGGCCGCCCGGGGAGGTGCACTGGGATCCCTGTGTTGAGAGGCAAGGGCAGGTTCAAAGGAAACCATCCTTTCTACTCAGACCCAGCTCAGAGTTCACAGGGGGGGAGGAGGTGTGTTAGTGGGGTCCCAGGCACTCCACTCTCCCACCGCCTTCCCTCCCTCCACAACTGGGCACTTCCCCTTGGATGAGATTTCTGCAAAGTCCACCTTTTGAGGGAAAAAAGACAAGTCTGGAAAACAAAGCAAAGCAACTACTCTGAAGAGACTAGTACTTGGGCAAATTTATGGTCATTGATGGAGCCCTCTAGGGTTCTGATTTGCCTTTGTCTTGATTGCGCCTTGAGATCGTGGTTTACCTTTACTAAACTGTTGAAATAGAAAAGATTTAGAGAGGCAATTGACATCAGTTTTCACCTGAGTGAATAGTGTGAGCAAAATAATGCCCCATCCCTAGAAGTTTCCTCCATTCTAATGTGTGGAACCTGTGAATATGTTACATCACACAACAAAAGGGACTCTGCATAGATGTTTATGTAAAAGACCTTGAGAAGGGGAGATCACCCCAGATTACCCAGGCAGCTCCCTGGAATTACATGCAGACTTTAAAACTGGAAGAGGCAGAAAGGGAGGTCAGAATGATGTTGTATGAGGAGGACTCTACCTACTTATGTTAGGGCTGAAGATGGAGAAAAGGACGATGAGCTAAGGAATGTCCAGGGACTGTAGGAACTTGAAAAGGCAAAGAAACAGATTGTCCCCTAGAGCTTCAAGAAGGGAGGCAGCCCAGCTGACACCTTGATTTTAGTTCCATGAAATCCTTTTTGGATTCTTAATAAATAAATGTGTGTTCTTTAAAAAAAAAAAAAATTAGGGATGCCTGAGTGGTTCAGTGGGTTAAGCATCTGCCTTCAACTGGCACAAAAACAGACACATAGATTAATGGACCAGAATAGAGAGCCCAGAAATGGACCATCAACTCTATGGTCAACTAATCTTTGACAAAGCAGGAAAGAATGTCTAAAGGAAAAAAGACAGTCTCTTCAACCAATAGTGCTGGAAAAATTGGACAGCCACATGCAGAAGAATGAAACTGGACCATTTCTTTACACCACACACAAAAATACACTCAGATTGGATGAAGACCTCCATGTGAGCCAGGAATCCATCAAAATACTTGAGAAGAACAAAGGCAAAAACCTCTTTGACCTCAGCCACAGCAACTTCTTCCTAGAAATATTGCCAAAGGCAAGGGAAGCAAAAGCAAAAATGAACTATTGGGACTTCATCAAGATTAAAAGCTTTTATATAGCAAAAGAAACAGTCAACAAAACCAAAAGACAACTGACAGAATGGGAAAAGATATTTGCAAATGACATATCAGATAAATGGCTAGTATCCAAAATCTATAAAGAACTTACCAAACTCAAAACCCAAAGAATAAATAATCCTATCAAGAAATCAGCAGAAGACATGAACAGACATTTCTGCAAAGAAGACATCCAAGTGGCCAAAAAACACATGAAAAAGTGCTCCACGTCACTCGGCATCAAGGAAACACAAATCAAAACTACAGTGAGATACCACCTCACACCAGTCAGAATGACTAAAATTAACAAGTCAGGAAATGACAGGTGTTGGCAAGGATATGAAGAAAGGTGAACCCTCCTACACTGTTGGTGGGAATGCAAGCAGGTGCAGCCACTCTGGAAAACAGCATGAAAGTTCCTCAAAAAGTTGAAAATAGAGCTACCCTATGACCCAGGAATCACACTACTGGGTATTTACCCTAAAGATACAAACGTAGTGATCCGAAGGGGCACGTGCACCCAAATGTTTATAGCAGCAATGTCCACAATAGCCAAACTATGGAAAGAGCCTAGATCTCCATCAACAGATGAATGGATAAAGAAGATATGGTATATATACAGTGGGATACTATGCAGCCATTAAAAATGAAATCTTGCCATTTGCAATGACGTGGATGGAACTACAGGGTATTATGCTGAGTGAAATAAATCAATCAGAGAAAAACAATTATCATATGATCTTTCTGATATGAGGAATTTGAAAGGCAGTGCAGGGGTTTGTGGGAAGAAGGGAGGGAAAAATAAAACAAGATGGTAATGGGGAGGGAGAGAGAGCGTAAGAGACTCTTAATCTCAGGAAACAAACTGAGGGTTGCTGGAAGGAGGGGAGGGATAGGGTGACTGGGTGATGGACATTGGGGAGGGTATGTGCTATGGTGAGTGCTGTGAATAAAAATTTAAAAAACAAAACAAAAAATCTGCCTTCAGCTCAGGTCATTCATGATCTCGGGGTCCTACGATTGAGCCCTGAATCTGAATCTGGCTCCCTGCTCAGCCGGGAGCCTGCTTCTCTCTTGCCTGCCCCCGTCTCTCTCTGTCAAATAAATAAAATATTTAAAAAATCATTTTAATTCCAGTCAGTTGGCATACAGTATAATATTAGATTCTGCCGTAAAATATGGTGATTCAACACTTCCATATAATACCCTGAGCTCATCGCAACTTCACTCCTTAATCCCCACCACATATTTAAGCCATCCCCCTCTCTTCTGGTAACCATCAGTGTGTTCTTTATATTTAGGGATCTATTTCTTGATTTATTTCTTGATTCCTTTCTTTCCTTCCTTTCCATTTACTCCCTTTTTTTTTCCTTAATGACATCCCTTTCTTAATTTAAATTCAATGAGCCAACATATACTACATCATTAGTTTTGACATAATGTTTGAAGATTCATCAGTTGCACATAACACCCAGTGTTCATCACATCACGTATCCTCCTTAATGCCCATCACCCAGTTACCCTGTCATCCACCTCCCTCCCTTCTGCAACCCTCAGTTTGTTTCCCAGAATCCAGCCTCTCTCATGATTTGTCTCCCTCTCTGATTTCTTCCCATTCAGTTTTCCCTCCCTCCCTTTATGGTCCTCCACACTATTCCTTATATTCCACATATGAGTAAAGCCATATAATAATTGTCTTTCTCTGCTTGACTTATTTCACTTAGTGTAATCCCCTCCAGTTCCATCCTTGTCGATGCAAATTGTTTTATCCTAACTCAGTTATCCTTCCTGATAACTGAGTAATATTCCATTGTATATATGAGTCACATCTTCTTTATCCATTCCTTTGTTGAAGAGCATCTCAGCTCCTTCCACAGTTTGGCTATTGTGGACATAGCTGCTCTGAACATTGGAGTGCAGGTGCCCTTTCTTTTCACCACATCTTTATCTTTGGGAGTAAATACCCAGTAGTGCAATTACTGGACTATAGTGTAGCTCTTATTTTATACTGTTTTCAGAGTGGCTGTACCAGCTTGCATTTCCCCCAGCAGTGTAAGAGGATTCCCCATTCCTCACAATGTCACCAAATTTGTTGTTCCCTGTCTGGTTAATTTTGGCCACTGTAACTGGTGTAAAGTAGTATCTCATTGTGGTTTTGATTTGTTAATTCCCTGATGGCAATTGATGTAGAGCATTTTTCCATGTGTCTGTTGGCCATTTGTATGTCTTCTTTGGTGAAGTGTCTGTTCATGTCTTCTGGCCATTTCATGACTGGATTATTTGTTTTTTTTTTTTTTGTTTTTTTTTTTTTTTTTGGTGTTGAGTTTGAGAAGTTCTTTACAGATTTTAGATACCAGCCCTTTATCTGTCAAATCATTTGCAAATATCTTCTCTCATTCCATAGGTTGCCTTACAGTTTTGTTGACTGTTTCCTTTGCTGTGCAGAAGATTTTATCTTGATGAAGTCCCAGTAGTTCATTTTTGCTTTTGCTTCCCTTGCCTTTGGGGATGTGTCTAGCAAGATGTTGCTGTGGCCAAGGTTGAAGAGATTTCTGCCTGTGTTCTCCTCTAGGATTTTGATGGGTTCCTGTCTCACAATGAGGTCTTTCATCCATTTTGAGTCTCTCTTTGTGTATGGTGAAGAGAATGGTCCAGTTTCATTCTTCTGCATGTGGCTGTCTAATTTTCCCAGCACCATTTATTGAAGAGACTGTCCTTTCTCCATTGGCTATGCTTTCCTGCTTTGTTGAAGATTAGTTGACCGTAGAGCTGGGGGTCTATTTCTGGGTTTTCTGTCCTGTTCCATTGACTTATATGTCAGTTTTTGTGTCAGTATCATGTTGTCTTGATGATCACAGCTTTATAATATAGTTTGAAGTCAGGCACTGTGATGCCCTCAGCTTTGGTTTTCTTTTTCAACATCGGCCTGGCAATTTGGGGTCTTTTCTAGTTCCATACACATTTTAGGATTGTTTGTTCCAGCTGTCTGAGAAATGTCGATGGTATTTTGATAGGGATTGCATTAAAAATGTAGATTGCTCTAGGCAGCATAGACATTTTCACAATGTTGATTCTTCCAATCCAAGAGCATGGAATGTTTTTCCATCTTTGTGTCTTCCTCGATTTCTTTCATAAGTGTTCTGTAGTTCCTAGAGCACAGATCCTTTACCTCTTTGGTTGGGTTAAATAATTGGTATGCCAAAATGGCACATTTTGGGGTGGTCTGCCCTTGGCTCCTACAATGAATTGGGGCAACTTTCTGTTTCTGGACAGTGGTTCTGGAGGTTGCCCCTGGAAAAAAAAGGTATGAAATGGCTGAGGAACTCAGCCATGTGTAAAGTTAAAACAGACAACTGAGCTAACAGAGGCTCCAGTCCTATCTGTAGGCTTCCTCCCGCACACCCAGGACCAAGAGTGGGGCTATCTCTGCCCATATCACCTTCTCCATTGTTGTCCTGCTGTTGGCACACAAGGAAGTTTGCCTCTTCTCAGTTGTTTATTCTGTAATCACAGTGACACCAGGTACACGGTGGGATCTCCCCAGGCCCTGCCTGTACACTATTGCCTGTGGGACCCTGGGCAAAAGCTCGTGGCAGACTGGGGATACCAGAGCTGGGTTCTATCTCTAGTTCTGCTAGACTTGCTTGGTAGGCTTTAGCAGTCATTCATTCCCTTGTCCAGGCCATCATTTTCTTATCCGCTAAGCGAGAAGACTGTATTGGCTGGCCTTTAGTCATTTCTAGCATTGACTTCAGGTGACACAGGCCTCATAGCTCTCAGGGCCTTGTTCCTGCCCCATTTGAGGCACCCCCAGCAAAGGAAGTCAGGCTTACTCTCCCCACAGGGCAGATGATGCCTAGGGCCCCAGCCCCTTCCTGGCCATACAATTGCTGCCTCTTCCTTCATACCTCCCTTCATTCTCATTGCCTTCCCTCCTTTCTCCTCAGCCCTTGGGCCAGGATTCCCAGAGGCCTTGGATATTTTTTTTTTTTTTTTTTTTAAGTAAGCTCCATGCCCAGTGCAGAGCCCAATGTGGGGCTTGGACTCACGGTCCTGAGATTGAGACCTGAGCTGAGATCAAAAGTTAGATGGTTAATGGACCAAGCCACTCAGGCATCCCCTCCAACTTTTTAAAGATTTTATTTTAAAGTAATCTCTACAGCCAATATAGGGCTGAATCTTACAACCCTGAGATCGAGAGTCATAGGCTCTACTGACTGAGCCAGCCAGGTACCCCTCTTCCAGGGAGGTTTCTGGATCTAGACTCCTGACCACAAGCCTCCTGACACCCCTGCCCCTCCACTGCTCATTCTGTGTGTCTGGTACATTAGGAAGGCCGTAGGCAATGTCAGACCACTGTTCTGGGCCTTTGGACCAGTCCACACCAAGCTTGACCACCCTACCAATATCCGAGACAGACTGCTCCCAGCAATCTGGCACCTACACCACACTTCCACAGTGAGGTCTCTCCTGTAAGCAGCTCCTTAGATCCCCACCTGCAGCACTCCCAAGTCAGAACATTCTCCCCAACCCTTTCTACCTGCTGTCTTCACTCAAACCCTCATGACTTCTTGGAAACTTCACCTTCTAAACAGAAAAATCCATTGTTACCTCTTGTGTTTCCTGGCTTCTGCTTTTCCAACCACTCCTCTCCTATCTCTTGCAGAACCTAATGTTTGTCCTCATTATGCCCCGAGGTTCCAGGTCCTTCTAGAAATTCCTAACAAGTATCTCAGTATCTCCCTGTTGGCTTCCCCCTGCCTGTAAGAAATTCCTTTGATGTATTCAGTCCTTTTCAGAAAATATAGGGCTTTCACACACATCATCTTGGTGGCAGTCTAATTACTGGCCTTTGGGTCTGGTTCCCTCACTAGATTATTAACACCTCTAGACCTGGGGTTTTCATGTTTACTTAGCCCTGGATGTTAAGATTTGCTTTTGAAATATCTGATAAACATTTGAAGAAAAGTAGGTGCCTGTCTTGGTTTCGATGGAACCCATGCTTAGAGGATTACTTCCTGTAATTAAGAAGTTGCGCAGTGTGGGAGAGTGCAGAGAAGGAAAGAAAGTGGGAGGTGTGGTGCACAGCAAGCTGGGGAGACTCGGGAGAGCATGCTGCTCCCTTGTGGCCTTACAGCTGCAGGACAGCCTATGGCATTCCCTGGATCCCAATTCTCAGACTTTTGCTCTCAAGACCCTTTTACACCTGAAAAATTATTGAAGAAACCAAAGAAATCTTGTTTATGTGGGTTATATGTGTTAATATTTACAATATCAGAAAATTTAAAGTTTAAAATACGAATTCACTTGGGTATTAGTAAACCCGTCTTATACTGGCACATTTTTTAAATGAAAAATACTTATATTTTAAAAAATGCTGAAGGAGGAAGATGGTGGAAGAGTAGGGGACCCTCATTTCATCTGGTCCCTTGAATTAAGCTAGATATCTATCAAATCATTATGAACATCTGTGAATTCAACCTGAGATCTAAGAAAAGAATTGTTGCAATTCTACAAATAGAAAATCGACAACTTTTTGCAAGAGGTGCAAAAAGCCTTTAGGGAAGAAAAGCCACATAGAAAAACCAGAAGCAGTTTACATTGAGCCCACCCCCTGACTAGGCACTGTGCAGACAAAGACCCCTGAATCAGTGCAACAGGCCGCTCCCCCAGAAGACAGCAGGAACATCAGTCAAATACCAAGTTTATGGATCACTCAGAACTGAAAAACTCCCACATTAGCAGAAAATAGTATATAGAATTCAAGTTTTTTTCCCATAAGTCCTTAGTCTTTCAGTTCAAAATATTCTTTTCCTTTTTCCCTTTTCAACTAGTTTTTCATTTTATCAACTCTTCATTTTTTCTTTAAGACTTTTTTTTTAAAGATTTTATTTATTTACTTGAGGTAGAGAGAGAGAGTGGGCACATGGGAGACAGCAGCAGAAGCACGTTCCCTGCTGAGCATGGACCCTAATGTAGGGCTCAATCCCAGAACCCTTGGATCATGACCTGAGCCAGAAGTCAGACACTTAACCAGCTGAGCCACCCAGGCACCCTTCAATTCTTTTTTTAAAGTCTTTTTTAATTTTAATTTTTACACTTACATTTTATAGATATATTCTTCATTTTTTGCTTCCTTTCACTGTTCTATATATATATATATACATATATATATGCTTTCTTTCTTTACAATTTTGGGATTTAGTGTCTTTTTTTTCAAAATAAGGTTTATTTTCCACATTGTTGCTACTTATTATATTTTATTCACAAATAAGCTAAATTTTCTACTTAAATGAAAATGTGATCAAATGATACTTATGTTTCTCCTTTTACAAAACTGCAGCATCCACAGAATCCTAACTTGGTTGTCCAAATAAAGGCCAAAAGCAAATTTTATCCAACGACAGGGAAAACTCCTCCTACTTATTTTTCAGAGAGTAGAAACAAATATAAGGAGAAAATATTGAATGCATCAGACACTATATTCACAATAGTTTTAGACAAAGAGGCTTGTGAATGTGATCTATACATAAACTTTCAGATCCAGAATAACAATAATTAACAGGTTTATCTGTAAACTTTTAAGTGGATTAAAAACTAGCATTAAAATATTTTATTGTCTGTTTGAAATTCAGAACTGAAAATCAAATGTTACTCTTAAGACATGGGAAACTTACCAATTTTTATACTGGGTACATGAGAGAATCAATGGGGAACAAGTTAATTCAAAATTATAGCTTTGTACATTGAGACAAATTTGCAAGTGCTATGTCCTATAGACCTTTTTCAATTGCATCAAATATTGTAAGACCAATATTGATTTGCTGCTTCATAGAAGCATTGAGCATTTCCCCCAACTGTGAAATATTTTTCCAGACCATCAAACACCAAACTAGATGCAGTAAACTGAATTACAGTCATCCAAACTAAGATAAGAATATCTTATCTTATCCAAAATAAGATAAGAATATTAGTTGATATATTGGTTCTTCGATGTCTGTTGTTTCAAACAAAACATCAAATATTTCATACAGTAGAATTAAAACTTGCTTGCAGTAATACCTAAACACTTCTGAGGGGAACAACAGTTTGTTTTTCTGAGACAAAAAAATAGTATAAACCAAACGAGTAATACAAACTGTTCACATAACCCCAAATTTGGTTACCCATAAAACATATTGTATTTTCAGCATTCTATTAGCATATATGTGTATAATACTTGAAATTATCAAATCAATTTTTGAGAAATAATATTTCAATTCCAATTCTAAAATGGTATGGTATGTCAGTCTATTTAAATCATCAAGCTCTAATTAACAAAAGGCTGTATTTTGCTCTATAATCAATGCTCTATAATCAAGTTTTACAAATTGTCTTTTTTTCACTAATGATGAAATATCATGAAAACTTCAGAATGATCTATTTTCAAATATACTGTTATACATTACAATCTGTAGGTCTGAAAAGTGAAATATACTTTAAAAAGAAATATTAAAATTATTATCTTCCTTATATCCTCACAAGCAGTTTTTTCCTTTCCCTTTTGGAGTCAAACTTGATTTGGGAAACTTAACATTAAATGGGTAAAATGTGGCCATAACAATTTTGTGGACGATAAAGCATAATAATGATGGTTCTGAAATTCACCCAACTGGTGAATTTCACCTAAAATTAGGATCTATGGCTATAAGGTTTACCTGTGAGAAGGATATAACATCAAATGGCACTTCAGCAGTGCAACCTACATAAATCAGTACCACTCAAATCTTGTCATTCATGGATTCTCCTTAAGAGCTCATCTGACCAACTTCAAAGACACAATTCCAGTGACAGTGTTCTGCCTGATGTTGCTCCCTTGTGCATCACTTCCAAATTCATTTAGCATATTCTCTCTGTTACAGGTCACTTTTTCTAAAAATATTTGCAACACCACTAGTTTTCATATATCTTATAATTTGGTTATAATTTTCATTCGGAAAACTGTTACTAAATCACAACAGTGATAGAAACAGCACTTATGTCCACTTTCAAATAATCTGCAGACCACCGTGCACTGCAGAACACTGAACTAAGACAGACTATACACTATCAGCTCTCCAGGCACAGACTTACATTCAACGGTCATGTGTTTTTTCCAAGGCCCTAAACAGATTTAAAAGTGGGTCTTTAAACATTTAACATTTTTTAAAATTAACATCTAATGTATTATTTGCCCCAGGGGTAAAGGTCTGTGAATCATCAGGCTTACACATTTCACAGCACTCACCATAGCCCATACACTACCCAATGTCCATAACCCAACCATCCTATCCCAAACACCCGCCCGCCCCGTCCAGCAGCCCTCAATTTGTTTTGTGAGATTAAGAGTCTCTTATGGTTTGTCTCCCTCCCGATACCATCGTGCTTCATTTTTTTCGTTCCCTAATGCACACAACCCCCCACCTTGCCTCTCAAATTCCTCATATCAGAGAGATCATATGATAATTGTCTTTCTTTGATTGACTTATTTCACTCACCATAATACCCTCTATTTCCATCCACATCATTTGCAAATGGTAAGATTTCATTTCTTTTGGTGTCTGCAAAGTATTCCATTGTGTGTATATATATATACCATATCTTCTTTATCCATTCATCTGTTGATGGACATCTAGGTTCTTTCCATAGTTTGGCTATTGTGGACATTGCTGCTATAAACATTCAGGTGCATGTGACCCCTCAGATCACTACATTTGTATCTTTAGGGTAAATACCCAATAGTGTGATTATTGAATCGTAGGGTAGCTCTATTTTCAACTTTTTGAGGAACCTCCATGCTGTTTTCCAGAGTGGTTGCACCAGCTTGCATTCCCACCAACAGTGTAGGAGGTTCCCCTTTCTCTGCATCCTCTCCAACATCTGTCATTTCCAGACTTGTTAATTTTAACCATTCTGACTGGTGTGAGGTGGTATCTCATTGTGGTTTTGGTTTGTATTTCCCTGATACCGAGTGATGTTGAGCACTTTTTCATGTGTCTGTTGGCCATCTGGATGTCTTCTTTGCAGAAATGTCTGTTCATGTCCTCTGCCCATTTCTTGATTGGATTATTTGTTCTTTGGGTGTTGAGTTTGATAAGTTCTTTATAGATTTTGGATACTAGCCCTTTATCTGATATGTCATTTGTGACACAGACTTTTTCTTTGTAAGCATTTTACTACTAGTCAGGATGAGAAGAAAGTGAAGGTTAGGAAAAACAGCAAGTCAGCAAAGCTTGGGAAACTGATGTGGTCCCTACAGTGTTGGTCCCAGGCTATAGCTGGGTAAACTCAGAACCCCTCTGCTCTCTTTCACACTGCTCCTGAGGACTTTCTCCCCAGCCCTGGTCTGGTCAATTAAATGGGGGAGAAGAGCAGGTGGAACTGGCACACTCATGGGGGTTTCTCAAGGGGACATTGTTGGGGCCTACAGACCTGAGTGTAAGACTGCAGTCCCACTTAGGCCCACCTGTCTGGATTTGGGACATTCCCTTAGAAGGGTTCTTTCTGTAGTCTCAGGAGACTGCCCCCCTTTCCCTAGGAAGTGAAAACTCTACAGGTCCCTCCAGGTTCCCCATGAAGGAAATATCTACACAGGGAATGGAGTTTCCTCTGTGAAGATTCTGTGAAGACTCATGGTTTCCAGGAGGCCAGGATGCAGACTAAGGAACCAGTCAGGTGATGACTGTATGAGGGCCTTGAGTTGGGAATAGGTGAGGGGCCAGTCATTCTTGGTGGTGGTGGTAGATGCATGGGCCAGAATAAGTTCTAGTGATGATGGCATTTTGTGCTGCCTTCTGGAATATACCTTTCTATTTCCTTGCCCCCATCCTATCGGTGCAGGTGAACCCCTTGGAAGGAGGTGGGGAAGGGTGGAATATTGGTCAATGACCCCTATCTACAGCCTTGAAACTCCTAAAGCAGGTCAGTCTTGCTGGGGATGAAAACAATTTTCCTCTGCCCTTCAAGATTCTTTAGCTGGATTAAAAATTCAATTGATGTGAGGCATATTAACAGGAGAAAATCAAACAAAGCTTAAGAAATTATATTCCTCCTGGGGCACCTGGGTGGCTCAGTGGCTTGAGCTTCTGCCTTTGGCTCAGGTCATGATCTCAGGGTCCTGGGATCGAGCCATGCAATGGGCTCTCTGCTCAGCGGAGAACCTGCTTCCCCCTCTCTCTCTGCCTGCCTCTCTGCCTATTTGTGTTCTCTCTTTCTATCAAATAAATAAATAAAATCTTTAAAAAAAGAAATTATATTCCTCCTGTATACATGGGAGAGCCCCTGGAAAACTGAGTTACCCACTGAAATGGCCAAAGCCATCACCTTGAATACCATTTTCAGCTAAAGACCAAAAATGTTGGTGGCAGGGAATCAATTGTGGGAGGTCACCAGGAAAAGCACAGCAAATAAGGGCAAAGTTTAAACAGATTCAAGTCATTGTTTTCTCCATTGATTGCATCTTCTAGAGATTTGCCAGTCACTCCCTCTTTCTGGTACTGAAGGAGTCACCCTTACAAGTGGAGATTTCCCTTATTTATGTAAAGGCCTCTTACAAAAAGTTTATTTCTTGGTTTTCAGCATTTCTTATGGCTCTTGTGTATTTCCTTAAAAAAATAACCAGCTCGGCATAATCAATATGCCAAAGAAGCATATCTTGGAGTGGCAAAATTTGTTCCTCTTACAGTCTCCAAGGCCAGGAAGTTCCCAGATGTTGGGTTGGTCAGGTTTCTAAGGACTGGCAATGAGAAAACAGTTCAGGGAGCCTAGGGCAATCACGTCATTTCCCAGGGAGGAGGTACCTGGGCTTATTCACAGGGCGAGGCCTTGCTTTCAGCTTGAATCTGGTCTCCTTCAGTTCCTCTGGGTGCTCTGGATAAAACCTGTGGGAGCCTCAGAACTCTGCCCCCTCTCCACCTTCCAATAGGGATCCCCTTCCCTCTGGAAGACCAGAGCTCAAGTGTTCCCTTGGTGAGAAGGAGCCTGAAGGCCTGGGAGGTTGCAGCTGGAGGAGCAGGGCAGGGCCAGTGGCCAAATTTGAAGGAACTGCCAGCCAATGATGAGAGAGCCACCTGCACCCTGACCTGGGTTGGGCTGGGACAGTGCAGGACCCACAGGTATTTCTGAGTGTGGGTGTGAGTGTGCTTCTTGTTGTGAAGCCCTCTCCCTTGGAAAGGACTGGATGTACCACATGGAGTGTTAAGATCAGATCTCTTCTGCCCTAGAGCTGGGGAATACCCCTGACTGACTCTTGTACCCTCTCTCACCCCACTGCATCCCCAACTGGGAAGGAATTCTCAGCACTAGACCCATCCATGTGTGTTTGGATTTCTTAGTTCTACTATTCCTGGATTTTACAGTTCTCTTCTACAAGAATGGGGGTTAATAATACTACATGGCAGGGTTAGCATAAGGATTAAATAAGATTATATGTGTGAATGTCTATGCTGGCCTTGTCCATTAGTAGTCACTCAGTGAAATCTAGTTGCCCAGGGAAACAGAATGAGGGTGTTTACCCATCCAAGGAACACTTCATATGTACTGGGGACCTTGAGAATCCTGGCCAGATGCTGGCCCTCAGGAGGCCCATAGTTTGGCAGGAAGGCAGACAGGGGTACCATGCAGTGGGGTGGGTGGTCCGTTTGAGGAGTGAAGATGGTCTGATTAACTGTCAGTGTCTCTCCTAGGACTGAGTTCCTCACTCTCCTATCAGTGTTTTGGGACCACATGAGGATGCTTCTGTGGCTTTGTGTCTTGGCTCTGGGTCTTAGGGCCTGGGGTGAGTTTTCCTTTACTGGATCTTTAAATGAGTTCTTTAAATATTACCTCATAGCAGAGTTCTTTAAATGTTACCTCTCCCTTAGGGAGAAAAAATAGCTTTGCTTTTGGAACACAGAACTTGAAGTCTATAAACCTGGTTTCAAATCCTTGGCTTACCTCCAGCAATGATTTTAAGCAAATTATTCATCCCTTTAAACCTTTATTTTCCCATCTGATAATTGAAATAAATTTATGATTTCCCAAACTTTTGAGGGTTAAATGAGATAATGCACATGAAGAACTTTGCACCTGAGCAAGGGAAGCAATGATTCTATCTGTATGTAGGTGGGGTTATGTTTCTCAGTAAGAGAAAGTTTCTTGAGGCTAGGGGTGTCAGTCACATACAGAGGGGCTTTAGCACAACACATGGCCCCAAATTAGGCCTGAAAGAACTGACTTGATTTGTGCACTTTTCCATATCATCTTTTCATTGTTTCTACTTGGTAAAATCCATACAAAAGAAAACCTTGCACTTTTGAGATGCTTAGATACATTTCCAGTTTGTTGTTGTTTTCCCAATAGTGTATATAGATGCAGCTCATGAAAAATGGGTATATTTCCAACTTCCTGCTCTTGGCTATTTAACTGTATTCTGGGGATTCCCTGGAGTTGGTGTTGAAGAAAAATATGCATGTGTTGCTATTGGAGGTGGTCCTCTGGTCAGCACAGAGGGTTCTCCTGGAGAGGCCTCAGTGATCTGGCCTGAATCTGTCTCTGAGATGGCTAGTACTGGGACTCTCTGAGGACCATGTAAAATGGACTTTTCTTCTGCAGGTGATTTCTCGTGGGATGAAACACAAGCCAAACGTGTATCAGAGGGCCTTCGGGACCTATTTGGCAACATCTCTCATCTCACTGAGAAAGGAAAACTCAGTCTCAATGGTGAGGAGACTTAAAGAGAGCTGGGTATGTTCTGTGACTAGAGTGCTTCTGAAATCTGCTCTGCCCCTTGTGGTTGGCATGTGGCAAATGGGACTGAGACAGTGGAGCATCAAGAAAACACCTGCAGGGATGCCACAGGCTTTGGGGGTCTGGTGTGGTACCAGAAGAGGACAGAAGTCAGAACAGGGAGATTCAGCATCTGAATCTGAAGACCCTCACCTTTCCCTGAGGGAGTCATCCAACTGAATGGGAGGGCCAGGACATATCTGCAGAGAGCCTCTAGGTTGAGGAAGAGATGTGCTTTCCCCTCAGAAAGCACGCAGGGCAGGACAAAGGACACAGTCAGAGTCACAGAGCAAACTGTCAGTGAGCATAGTGTGCAGCAATGAAGGGATTAGTGCAGCAATGAAACCCAGAGGGGCCACTCAGGGCTTTCCCAGGGGAAGCAGTGGGAAGGAGCTTCTTCCCTAAAGCAGAGGTCCAGAAGTAGAGCAGGGCAGGAACTTCAGGGTGGAGTCTGTCCAGTGGGATATGGATGCCCTCTGTAGGGAAGCAGAGCATCTAAGCTGCTCTAGGCATGTGCATACTCTGCGGTGGGGGCAGTGGAGAGGAAATAGATGAGGAGGTGAGAAGGAGATGGTGTGTCTGAAAAGTAGATGGTGTGGCTGTTGAAAGCCTCCTCCCAGGGCTCTTCCACCCCTATTGGGCCGATGCAGCCCAGAATGGCACCCATGGACCAGGGAGGTTAGTGAGGCAGCAATGGGGCAGGATATGCTGAGTGATATCCTCCTCACCTTCATGATTACCCCACAGATGTATCCACAGTGATCTCTTGCAAGGAATGGGGGGCTGAAGCTCTTGGCTGCAGCACCCCACTGACCATGCCCGTGGATTTCCTTGTCATGCACCATATCCCTGGACTGGAGTGTCACAACCAGACTAAGTGCAGTCAGAGGCTATGGGAGCTGCGGGCTCATCACATACACAACAGCTGGTGTGATGTGGCCTACAAGTAAGGGCCCTGTGGGGGTATATGATCAATGTTGTTCCTTAGAGTGCTCCTCCCACCCTTACTTATGTCTTCTTTCCTCATTTCCTGGGTTGAGTTTTTATCAGATTTAAGTGAATAAAATATTAAAAACCCTATAAAATTCTAAATCCTTTTGAATTTTCTAGGAGATCTCCTAAAAGGAAGCAGGGAAGGTTAAATAATAACTATACTTCCTAGCTCCCTCCAAAACTGGTTCACACAGCACACTGGTAGTTATGAATGACTACCAAGTGCATGAGTGCATTTGTCAGGCATACATTACCATCTCCATGCTCCAGGTGAGGGGACCAAGGCAGGGACATTGTTTGATTTTTCTGAGAGTCATCCAGTTACAAGGTTGTGGAGCACAGACTGACTCAAAACTGGCTCTTTGCCCACTGCATGTTCCACTTCACTGCATGTAGGGGGCTCTTATGGTGAGGCGTCTTACTCTAGTGGTCACTCTAGTGGGCCTTCTTAGTGCCTAGGACCACATGTCCTCAGCCCACCTCTGACCTTACCTAGGTGTAGACAGTTCCTATGCATGGTGATTGCTTTTCACTTTGACGACCTTCCGCATCTCTGTTTTTCTGCTTCAGAATTTTACCACTCCTGATGGTGAAAGGGAGTTAATCCCCCCCAGGGGTCAGCAGTTGTAAATAACTTCCTTGGCCCTCAGTCCTTCTTAGGGACAATCTTTAGGTGCATGTACTCAGTTCCTTGGAAGTTTACCTACCTGTCTGGTGGCAGGCAATGGGGGGGAAAGTTCTGAGCCCCAGGGCCTCTCTTCCTTAGTGTGTAGGATGATTTACATAAAACCTGGGCTTCTAAACAAAGGAGGGAGATAGGGAGTTTGGGGGTGGGTTCTGAATTCTAAGGGAATATAATTGACTTGGCCTATCCACTGTCTGGGACAAGTACATGCAAATTCCCTGTAGTGAACAGAGATTAAGCCCTTCTCCTTTTGGAAACTGATAAATGGTTCCTTTTGTGGGGGTGTGCCACAGTGCCAACCACTCAGCCTATATCTCCTGCTCCACAGCTTCCTGGTTGGGGACGATGGCAGGGTGTATGAAGGTGTTGGCTGGAATGTCCAAGGCGTGCACACCCAGGGATACAAGAACATCTCCCTGGGCTTTGCTTTTTTTGGCACCAAGGAAGGTAATCATCATCTCAGTTGCCCTTCTCCAAAGAGTTACCTACTTCTTTGTTTCTACACTGCCTCCTTGACCTTCTCCTAGTTCCCTGATGATCTACTGTCCTGCAGTTCCCCTCTCTCTTGGCTTACGTGAATGGTGTTGGTTCTCCTCTTCCTACTCTGGTTTCCTCCTCAGTCTCTGAGGTGTCTCCTCTTCCCCTGGATATCTTGCAGTGGAGGTGGTGGCCAGTGTTTCTCTTTATGAACATTCTCTTTATGGAAGGATGTAGGCTTCTGCTCTCTTCTGTAAGTGACTGTCACATCTTCCTCTCTGACTCTGACCCTTCTGAAGCACCAGACCCTGCTTCCCATTTCCTGCCAGGCACCTCATCCTCCCATCTCTCTTACCTCAAGATTTCTGTACAATTTTTAAGACCACTCTGAGGCCTCCAATCCCTGAGTCCCTTCCACTTTCTTCTAGTCTTACTGCTGTCTGTCCTCCCAACTCTCCCAGCATCCTAACATACATGCTCCAGGACCATTCCCCTGAGTTTATGAACCCTTGACTGTTAAAGCTCTTGCATGTCTAGTTTCTTATTGTCCCCTCCCAATACTCTGTGAGAAAATCCAGACAAGTTTCCTGATCTGCTGTTACACAAAGTACAGCCTGAATTCTGGAGGAAGTGACCCAAGAAGAATCAGAAGGCAAGCTCACACCTTCCATTTCCATTTCCAGGGTGGTTTCCAGCACACCAGAGGACTCTGTGTTCAGCATGTGTGTGTGTGTGTGTGTGTGTGTGTGTGTGTGTGTGTATGTGTTATTGTTACCTGGGTGTCACCCTGTTAGTAGTAGGGTCTTGAGCATGTTACTTCTTGAAGCCTCAAGTTCCCTTCTGTGAATAATAACATAACAGCATCTACCTCAGAGGTTTGTGGTGAGGATTAAATAAATTAATACAGTAAAGAGGCTGGCACATGCCTGGAAGAGCCCCTGCCAATGGGAAACACTGACCCAGCTAGCTGGGCATTCCTGAACATGGGGCTGCATTTTAGCTCCTCCATGGAGAAAGAGCAATGAATGAAGTTTTGGCAGGTTATTGGGAAAGGTCTTCATCCTGGGGCAGGTGGATCCTTGACTTTTAGGCTTTCCAACCTAGGTGATGAGCCAGTTTCCTGCCAACAGCTATGTAAGGGCTGGCAGGGCATCTAATCCTTCCCCCACAACCCCATGAAATGCAGGCCAGACCCAGGTTGCTACAGATGGCTCTTTTTCTGGCCATAGTCCCAGCCTGGCTGCCCAATCAGCAATGAAGGGCCTGATCTCCTATGCTGTCCAGAAGGGCCACCTGTCATCAAAGTACATTCAGCCCCTTCTTGTGAAAGGTGAGAACTGCCTACTCCCTCTGCAGAAGGCAAATCCCAAGGAAGGTAAGACCTTCAATCCTACCGGGGCCTCCTTCTAGACCCACCCAACCAGACTATCCCCTACAAATTTCCAAATGCCATTGGGAGTGGACTTTTCAGTTAGGCTTTCATTGGATCCTTTCTGATAGGCAACTGGTCACATAGCTCTCTGAACTTTTGGGGCTGGCACACCTTGCGAAGGACCCTCCAGGTTACCTCTTTATCCCTCAGATTCCTAGA
Organism: Lontra canadensis; assembly: GCF_010015895.1. Taxonomy (NCBI): domain Eukaryota; kingdom Metazoa; phylum Chordata; class Mammalia; order Carnivora; family Mustelidae; genus Lontra; species Lontra canadensis. The sequence continues at coordinate 3,310,052 of NW_022631136.1, read as the reverse complement.
ATGATAGAGCCATTGTATTAACCTGGTGTAATATATGTGCTCTCATTATTTTTAATCAGTCAACAATTACTTACTGAGAACCTGTTATGGAACAAAACACAAAAGTGGTGCCCCTGTGAAGTTTCAACCTAGAGGGTAGGAAAAAAAAAGCAAATAAGCAAGTCAAATATTTGGCATGTTAGAAGGTAAAAAGTGCTGTGGGGGCAAACAAAAACAAAAACAAAACAAAAAAACATGGAGAGGAATAGGCATCTAACACATACAAGCACAACACATAAAAGCACAAATGCACATCTTTCTGAACCAGAACAGCACTGATAAACTGAAGGGCTTACATCACTACCAATACCGAAGTCAGAGGAAATTGTTAGGGTAATTTGGGTACTAAATACTAGATTTAAAAAAGGATTTAACAAACAGTAACATCAAAACCAGTAAAGTTAAGTGGCACTTGGCTGACTCAGTTGGAAGAGCATGTGAATCTTGATCTTGGGGTCTTAAGTTTGAGCCCCACATTGGGGAGAGAATTCACTTAAAAAAAATGTATAGTTAATAACCACTTTCAACCTTTTCCTAGTCTTAATAAAGTTTTAAAGATAGTTATCTCTATTATATGAAAGCTCTGAGTAAATTTGATCTCAGTCGTTGGATTAGTGCTATCTACTAAAATTAATAATTGCTTATATTGACAGAGAGTTTTAGGGATTATGGGTAAGCTCAAAGACATGCTTTCAGCTGATGATTCAACTAATTTGTACAAAGGGCCCTGTTATGCAGGTACACACACACATACGCACATGGCAATCATGCAGATAGATAGGTATCCTTTTTCCTTGGGAATGAACATCCATTTATCCTTAGGATCAACATCCCCACTGTCCTCTGGGTTTTGTTTTTGGGTTAGATCCCATGGCTCTATGATTCTTGCCTTTTGAATATAATCCAATCAGGCAAACATACTCACCTCCCAGGTGGGCTCTCTTGAGTTACACAGTCAGAGTCAGGTCAGGATGGGGATGTTCAGTAGTGAACATGGGTGGGCACAATAAGCCCACATGTCCACCTTTTTTTTTTGCTTCCCTTCTCAGTTTGCTCCACCATTATCTCATGGTAGGCATGGGAGGCCAGGAAGACCCATTGCCCTAAGATGAACCTCCCAGCTAAGTATGTCATCATCATCCACACTGCTGGGAGAATCTGCATCATGTCTGATGAGTGCTGCCTGCTGGTAAAAGATATCCAGTCCCTCTTCATAGACAGGTTGAACTCATGTAACATTGGGTATAATTAAGTGGACCTCAGGACATGTGGGCTTCTTTTACCTGAGGACAGACTCTGAACTTTTGAATGGGAGAGAAAGGAAAGTAAAGTTTACTGAATGTGCACCATATGAGAGGTGCTTTATGTATAACTTTGATTTTTCATGCAGCTCTGGGTGAGTCTTACCTAGGATATAGCTAAAGGACTAGCCATTCTCCTTGGGCATGTACTCAAAATGTGTCCTTTTTAAAGATGCCAGATTTACACACTTCACAGCACTCATCATAGCACATACTCTCCCCAATGTCCATAACCCGACCACCCTCTCCCTCCCTCCCTCCCCCCGGCAACCCTCAGTTTTGTGAGATTAAGAGTCTCTTATGGTTTGTCTCCCTCTCTTCCTACCCCTCAATCCCCCCATGTTGCATCTCCACTTTCTCATATCAGGGAGATCATATGATAGTTGTCTTTCTCCAATTGACTTATTTCACTAAGCATAATACCCTGTAGTTCCATCCACATCATCACAAATGGCAAGATTTCATTTATTTTGATGGCTGCATAGTATTCCATTGTATATATACACCACATTTTCTTTATCCATTCATCTGTTGATGGACATCTAGGTTCTTTCCATAGTTTGGCTATTGTGGACATTGCTGCTATAAACATTCGGATGCACATGCCCCTTCGGATCACTATGTTTGTATCTTTAGGGTAGTGTAATTGCTGGGTCATAAGGTAACTCTATTTTCAACTTTTTGAGGCACCTCCATGCTGTTTTCCAGAGTGGTTGCACCAGCTTGCATTCCCACCAACAGTGTAGGAGGGTTCCCCTTTCTCCTGTAATTTTTTTTAATAAAGAGCACACTGACTTAATGGGATTATAAAAACTTCTTGCAGGATGCACTCCAAGCTCACAGATAAGATGTATGAGGTTAGAGACCATCTCATATCCATCAGAAATAATTATACTGAATGTTAAGTCTCAGGATGGGCCACCACTAATCCAGACAGTACACATTAATCAAGAAGCCCTTTGTCTAGGGGCTTCATGGCTTAGCAGTGGAGTTGGGATTTTAGACCTACCTTCCTTCTGGCCAGGCACTCTGTTCAGGGTACAAACAGCTTAGCCATGTGCAGTAGCCCTGCCTTAGCTGGATTTACCAATTACCACTGGATTACCAAATCCAGCGGGCTTATATTTACCAGTTGTAATTACCGTGGAATTACAATTACCACGTGATTCTATGCTGATAGAATCTCCTCTCTCCTTCCTGCTTTAGTTTCAACCCTTTTGAGATAGGAGAAAATTTCCTCCAATACCTTTCATCTGTTAAGACTTGTCAAGTGCTCTGCTATATCCTGCTATGCAGGTTTATACAGAGTTGTTCTCTTTGAATAGAATGGATACCTGAAAATTTACTATGTGTTTTTAACCTAAACTGGAAAATGATGGGTGCTGAGAAAGGACCTTTTCCTTTTTCCATTCAGGTTTCAGAAGCCAGTTTCCTGTCCCTTGGTTTTTGACCTTTTATTGTGTCCCTTGTACCATAACTTTCATGACCCTGCTCACTGTGAAATGACCTGTAGTCAGGAGTAAACACCCACTTGCTATAAATTAATTCACTGAGAATACAGTTGAATGCCTACTCTGTGACATGAGGTTATGCTCTGGGGATGCTATCAGATGTAGCACAGATTTGGTTCTTGCCTTGATGGAGCTGATACTCTGCTAAATGAGAAAGATAATTAAATGAATAAATCATAATAGAGTACATTATGTGTTATGATAAAGGGTGCAAAAATGTAAACAGGAGACATTTTTAACATGCTAGCTTGCTAGGGTATTGGGTATTAAGGAAGTACTACTTGAGAGGTGACTATCTGCTGACCTAAGAAATGAGCGAACTTGTCAGAAGAGTGGGAAGAGTGTTTCAAGCAGAGAAAAAGGACCTCTGTGGAAAGTCCTAGATGCCAGCCCAAGAATGGTGTCTTTGAGGAACCAAGAGAAGTTTATCATAATAAAAATAGATGACAAAGAGACAGATGGTGAAAGATAAGGAGGCAAACAGGGGCCATCTCATGAATAATCTTGACACTTAAACTGGGAATTTTGGACTATGTTGCCAAGGGACTAAAAGCAGGGTTTGATATTAAATTTGCATCAGAAAGACCTGAAGAACTGCACATTTAAAGAAAGGACACAGGGAGACAAGGTGCAGAGGAGTGAGGGGCAGCCACAAAAGACAGCTGGGAGAGAGAGTAGGGTGGAAGTGAAGGGGGGAGGATGTTTGTGGATGCAGAGGGATCAGGCAAGGCAGGGCTAGAGAAGTGTACTTTGACCTTAGTAGTAAGGCAGCCACAGCTTACCTCCAGGGAAACAGTGTCATTGGCAAGGTTTGGGGAAAGCCAGGTTGCAAGGATGACAGCTGTTGCTCTTTTCTTCCTAGACTGTGAGCTCCTTAAGGTAGCAGCAGTGTGCCAGAGCTGGATAGGCTCAGGAGAGTGGATTATTAGGGAGCCAGGACATTTTTTAAATCATCAGTAGCTGAAAATCAGCTATAGTGGGAGTTTTACACTACAGAAATCAGTGAAGGCTATAAATTGGGCTTTCTCCCCTTGCCCCTTTCTGCTAAAAGCTGGTTTATCAACATGCCCTTGCTGTCTTTTTTGTAACTCGGTGCTTAGAATTTAATAGCTAATCAGTGTCTGCTGAATAAAGCATGAATGATTGAATGAATGAATGAATAAATAAATAAATGAAACAATCCCAGATTGTCTGTCTGTCATGCTGATCTCCATCTCCCCTCATGGTCCTTTAGCTTCCTCATGGGGCAGGATGGTGCTGTTTATGAAGGAGTGGGCTGAAATGTCCAAGGTTCCCATGCTCCTGGCTACAATGACATTGCCCTGGGCATTGCCTTTATGGGCACTTTCTTGTGTAAGTGCATGCTTTGGGCAGTAGCAGTCATTGTATGGTGTTTGAGGGAGAGTGTCTCAAATGCAAGACAACAGCATCAAACTCAGGCATCACTTCAGTGCCAGCATATGCTAGACTTAGCCAGCTTCAGATTTATCATTTGACTAATCTGAGTGTTACCAGGAATGAACTCCCCCACCCCCAGAGAGAATGCCCACCCTGAATCTATCTCCTTCACAACCAATCAAATGTCTTTCTCTTCTGACATCAAAACATATATAAGACAAGGGGAAAATATCTTTGTGCACATATTTTGCTAAGTTTTTACCATGGCAACAATGTGGGAACCTTTACCTTATTTGCCACATCCCTGGATTAGTCCTTGTATCAGCATCCAGAATGTTCACTGACAATTGCCATTGTTCAGAGCTCTTGACTAGAGTTTGTTTAAACTCAGGGAACTTTTGCTGCACCTCTGGGAAGAGGAGCCCATGTCACTGGGACTGGTTCAGGATGATACTAAAATGAATGTTGGGTGGGGCGAGGGGATACCTAGGAAGGTGCCTGGGATGGGGGTGGGTGTGTGAAGGTACAGGAAGCACACCTTGTGGCCAAAGCAAGGTTTCTCGGCTTCAACACTATTGACATCCTGGATCAGGTAAGTCTTTGTAGAAGAACTGACCTGTGTATTGTAGGACCCTTAGCTGCATCCCTAGCTTCTGCCACCAGATGCCTGTAACATATTTTGCCTAGTTGTGACAACCAAAAACGTGTCTAGACAGTACCAAATATCCCCTGGGAGGCTAAATTCCCTTAGTTGAGAACTATCAGGTTAAATATTTGCAATGGACAAACATTCTGTACATCCCCAAACAACTCTATGTATCACAGACTCTGTTCTTTTCATTCAGGAAGAACTTTGATGCTGATGAATCTAAGGCCTGACTTTGTTTTCTGTATATAGACTTGCAGGCAGTAGCAGAATATATTAGCATGGTGGTAGGGGTGCATTAAGGGGGATTCAGGAGTGGGTCCTGCCCTGGGCAGGGTGCCTTGGAAACCTGTAACAGATAGATAACTGTTTTGCAGATACCTCGCCCAATGCCACAGCCTTGGAGGCAGCCCAGAACCTGATCCAGTGCGCAGTGGACAAGGGATATTTAATTCCCAACTACCTGCTGGTGGGGCACAGTGATATTGTCAACACTCTGTCTCCTGGGTGAACTTTGTACAACATCATTAAGGCTTGGCCTCATTTCAAACACTGAGGAAGCCCCTGCTCCCTCTGAGACTATTCCTTGTGCCTGCCTGGCTGCTGGGCTTTCCCTGTCCTCACCCTCCGTCCTGACTCAACACTTGGGTGTCCTGTCCCTGTCAGCCCCATCCTATCCCCCCTTTCTCAGGTTAGGATGATCCTCTACTGCTAACACCCCACTATCCTCCAAGCAGCTCTGAGACCCCAGAGCTGGACAGTCCCAGCCCTCTGAGTAGGCCCCACCTTCCTCTCTGCTCATCTTCCCCTCCCCTGAGCACCCAGCTCCTAAGCCAGGTGGGAAGGTGGGCTGTTGCTTGTTTGATTTCTCTTTCCCTTTCTGGCTGCCCCTCTGTCCCATGTACCTTAGCCCTGCCATCTGCCTGGCAGCCCCCAAGACTCAAACGGGTTCAAGGCCTGAAGCCCTTCTCTGCGCACACACCAACTTGTTCAAATGTGAATGTGGCCCTTATTTCAGGGCTCCATCACTGATAGGTGGGCTACCTCCCTCCACTGGATTGTGAGGATTTCCAGTTTTCTTTTTCCCCATATCCTCAGGTCCTCGGCAGTGTCTGGAGTCTTGTAGGTGCTACAGAAGTTTGTTGGAGAGGTGGACGAATGAATGAAAGAGTGGATCAAGTCCCTGCTCCCCTTTTCAGTCTGCTCCACTACCCCTTCTCTGCGATGCCTTCTGGGGAAGTCCTCCATCCTGCCAGCTTTCTTTCTATTCCTGCCCTTCCCTATCTGAGGCTCAGAGCCAGCTCTTGTGGCTTATGTGTAATAGTTGCTATGCCTCAAGGGTCCTGTGTCCTGTCCTCCTTGAACTCCCTGAGGACAGAGACTGCATTCCTCCAGGCCTATCTGAGCTGTGTCCATATAAGTCACCTGTGCCCTACTAGGTGTGGGTTCACTGAGGACATAGAACCTGGCACTCTGCAGTCCTCTAGGCCTGGGATCCTCCCACCCAGAGAGAAGCCAGATACTGAAAATATTCTGCATGCAGTAGGCAGTATTCTGCTGTGCACTGGAAGCACATGGGTAGGATCTTATTTCTCCTGATCTGGAGACATAAAGGGGGAAGAAGAAGGGGAGGGTTAAAAAAAAAAAAAGAAGCCAGAAACATGACTTTTCTCCCCTCTATAACCTTTGGTATTCATACTGTGTCTGGTGTTTTACATCTCTTCCTTCTGGGTATTTACCCCAAAAATACAGATGTAGTGAAAAGAAGGGCCACCTGCATCCCAATGTTCATAGCAGCAATGGCCACAATTGCCAAACTGTGGAAATACCCAAGAGTCAACAGATGAATGGATAAAGAAGATGTAGTCCATATATGTAATGGAATATTACACAGCCATCAGAAAGGGTGAATACCCAAATTTTGTATCAACAAGGCAGGTTTTGACAGCCTCTTATTTTTACAGCCCCTTTGCTTTTCAAAGACTGTCCCTGTGATCTTACTGGATTTGCTGTCCTTTTGTCATTTGTTGTCCGGCTACCTGGCATGTAAGCAAAGGAAGGAATAGTTTATCTCGAGGGTTAGGTGGGCTAGGGAACCCAGTGCCCCTTTCTGATTTACTGAGCCCTCAGGAGTTGGCTCCTGGAGAACCCCCTTGAGCTCTCTCTACCAGAGTCTCCTTCCTTGGGGGAGGGGGCTGGATACAGACTTTCCAGGGGAAACTTCTATTTCTCCATCACTTAAAACATCAAAGATGAGTTTCCCAACCCTCCACACGGGGAGTAGCCAACAAGGAGGGTGTAAGATGCTGAGGAATAGTATCACAATAAAAACTGTGTCCTTCAAATTTCTTGACCTTTCTTACAATCCTACCTTTGACTGAGGAAGGTTCTCTTCCCTTTGATTCAAACCTGATCCCAGAGGATCTTGTAGGCCTCCCAGAGCCTCTGTCCCAGGCAGGCTGTAGACAGGGCTGTAGACACCCTGACCTCCACAAGCACTCTTCAAGGCCTCCTCAAATCAACAACACTGTGGTCTAGACTATTGTCTTTTGCAAATACTTAACTTGTATTGGTCTCACATATACAATCTAAGTAAAAAACAGAGCACTCAAGTGGGCAAATGCTTTTTTTTCATGGCAAATTCTGAGGCAGCCTGTTCTGTGCCATTGCCTCTTCTGAGTCCTCAGTATAGATAAATTCTTCCCAACTCCACTTAATCATGAAGTGGGGTTCATACTACCCCTCACCCCCTCAGAGGGTTGTTGTGAGAGTTAAGTGAATGAAGTGTGGTAAGGTCTTAGACCTCATGGTTGGCATGTGATAATGATTCTATTAAAGTTCCTGGAGGTATGGCTATTCATATTGCTGTTGCTATAGTTTTGCTGTCATAGGAGCCAAGAGCAGGCTGCCCCAAAATGTGCCACTTTGGCATACCAATCCTTTTAAGTAAAAGTTATGTAAGAGACAGCCTGTGCTAGAAGGACACTCAGACCCTTCTCAATCCTGCTGAAAGCAGAAGTAAATCTCCATGTGAAAGGTACCTCCCATGTAGCATAAGGTAAAGAGATATCCTCATCACCAGAGGTGGGGAATTGAGAGCAGAGAAGGCTATATAAAAAATTATTGTTAGTTTTTTACTAATTTACTACCTCAAGCTCCCAAAGTTAAATTTCCTTTTTTCTGTCCATGCCTGACAAATTTATTATCTCTTTGTCTAAAATATATAAAAACTAACAGCCTTAGTCATTTCTTTAGTTTTCAATTTTATTCTTAGGCCTCTGTGTGCACTTAATAACTAACTTTCAGGTTTTCTTCTCCTGTTAATCTATCTCATATAAATTTAATTTCCAGTCCAGCCAGAAGACCTCAAGTTTAGAGAAGAATTTTCTCTTTCCTTCAGTATCAATTAGTCCTATTTGCCGCAGAAAGGACATGGTTATGCAGGCACCAGCCCTGGGAGCTCCCAGGTGTTTGATACTCCCCAGGACATCAGGCTGGCCTGAAGCTTGTGGCACACAGGCCTTGGCAGGTTAGAAGGAGCCCATGGTAAAGGAGGGACACACACCTCCTTCATGGCCCCTTTACTGTCAGAGTGAGAGGGGTTCTAGGGCTCATCTTGTCAGTTATTTTCTACAACTAGTAGCTGGGGAAAAAAAAAAAAAGACACCAAACGAAGTTTTTTCTTGGTTCCAGAATAAAATGCTTATCTGGCTAAAGCCCTACATTTTATAGAAAATTGAACCCAAAGGGGTCAGATGACCTGTTCAAGTTCACTCAGTGAGTTAAAGAAAGGAAGAGAGACTCAGATTCTAAGCATGGCACCATTCCTCTCACCTGTCTGGTCAAGATAATTTTGTGGTCCCTCCTTTCAGACAGAGTAAACAACTCAGCATGGCAGTTAGAGCCTTCCACAATCTCACTCCAAGTTACCTTTTCTCACAGAATGAGCCCAGTTGGGCAAGGTATGGGCTCAGCTGCTGGGCTTTTCCATCTGGGAGCCTTTGCCCACACTGTCCCTGCCCCACTCCTGACTACTGCAATTATATCAGGTTTAAAACACTAATCCAGGCTAGCTCTTCCAAAAGGCTTCCTGATTCTCTGGACCAGAAATGACATCTTCTTGCCCCAGGTGCCCATGGACTTCACCTGAGCCTCTCCCTCCCAACTTCTCCCTCCCAACCTGGACTCCCCATGCTGCACCACACCTGCCCGGTCTCAGGATCTCCAGGGCCACATGGAGGCCTTTGTGTCTGTGCAATGGAAGGGAAGAGCCATGCCTGGGCAGGGCTGGGTGAGCAGAGGAAGCATTCCCAGCCTGGGAAGGCAGCTGTTATTCCCTCAACTGGTTTTGAGAAATTTGTCAAGAGTGGAAAATCCCATGTCTTCACATTGCGTGAAACTGCCCACTAGTAGCACATCAGATTTTTCACAGATTAATTCCATCTTTATTCTGGGACAACAGTTGCTCCCACCTTCTGGCATACTCCCCCCACCCCCAGAAATCAGTGAGATTTGGGAAAAAACATGCTCTACCACCAAAGTTCCCCCACCATCCTTGGATGCTTCTGTGACCTTCTTATTGTGAAGGCCTCAGCCAGGGCTGGGGTAGGGCAGGGACTATCCCAACCCCACCTGCCCAGCTACCTCCTATACTCCCAGGCTCTTCCTCTGTCCCTCTGGCTTCTTTGTTTCCCACTTCAGTTGTCTCTCTCTCTCTCTCTATCGCATGTGCGCCCTTCTTCATTATCTCTATGTCTCTGTCTCCCTCTCACCTCTGCCTAAGTCTCTCTTTTTCTTGTTTTCTTTCACCCTGCCTCCCTCTCTGCCCTTCAATGCTTCTCATTTTCTGTCTCTGTTCACCCTTCTGGTTCTGTGGCTGACCTGATTCTGCCCTTCTTCTTTTGCTTTCCCCAGCATCTAGAAAATGGCAGCATGGAAGAAGCAGCAGGAAAGGGTCCTGTGCCTTAGCACTATTGATCCCTACCAATGTGTCCCACCCTGCTCTAGGGCTTCCAGGGTGCCAGGTAGTGGAAGGAGGAGCAGGAGGCCAAGGGTGGGGTGGCTATGGGTAAAGGACACATTTTTCAGAATTTAATGCCACACAGAAGCAGAAGCAGGACAGGTGTGTTTCTGGCCCAGCAGGTTTTGCCTGGCAGGGCTGACTGAGGGCAAGGCCTTAATTAGAAATGCTGACTAGGAGAGAAGAGAAGGTGTTATTAGCTGGGAAGAGTGGTGGGTGGGGTGGGAGGTCTTGGGAGGTGTGGGAGGAACTTAGGGGACTTTCTGCAGAGACTGCAGTAAAATGTGACTCCCCCTGGTAGGGAGTTGGGAGTTCCCTTTCAGGATAGCCAGCAGCCTTTTGGTACCCAAGAATGATGCAGCTGTCTGCATGGAAGGGGAGATGGGAAGTTTCTTAACTCTTCCTCTAGGCTCAGCTCATATTTTCCTTCTTTTAAGAGTCCATCTTTTGAGGCTACCAAATTAGGATTCTTCTGTATGGTTCTTCTTTAGCATTCTGTTAATTTGTAATTATTTTTTTACGTGTTTTTCTGTGTGTGTGCCCATATGTGTGTACATGTTTTATGTTGTCTGACTGACATACTAGATGATAAGGGCCATGACAGTGGGCAGTGGGGACCATGCTTACCCCATCCATGTCTGTGTCAGTACTCAGCAAACATCTTAGACATGCAGAATTCAAAGGGAAACTGGTGTTGTGATTGTCTATTGACTTGTCTTGGAGCAGATGGCAAATGTAATTTGTGTATCTGGTTTGTCCTGGATGGTATCCCTCCCACTGGCTCATCATATGGGGGTGGGGGAGGAAGGAGGAGCCCAAGGTGTGAAGGTGGAGGGAAGAAACTGACCTGGGATCAAACCAGATCACAGCAGACCCACAGAGTGGACACCAATATTTGAATAATTAAGATAGCTGAGTGTCTAATAATATTCAGTGGTCTTTCTTCCTTCAGGGAATCACTATATATGATTTCATTTAATCTTCAAAACAGCTCTGTAGGGCTCTTTGACAGCTGAGGAAACTGAGGCTGGGCTTGGAGAGATTACATCACCTTCCTGAGGTTAGCTACGCAGCTAGTACATGCCAGTGCTGAACTGAGTTTCTATTTCTTTGTCTGGACATTAGGCTGTTCTCCAGGTTGCTCACATTCCCTTTACAGTGGGTGGCCAGAACTGGACAAAAAACCCAGGGTCCCTTGACTTAGATAAAGTTCACAGGAGTAATTACTTTCTTGATCCAACAATATTCTTTAATTTATAAGGTGATACCTGCAAAACCCTATGTAAGTGGTGTAGTTCTGAATTTATTTTGTAATAATAATGATAGCAATGACAAAGAAACAAATAAACAAACAAAAAACCAGACTCTATATACATAGAACAAACTGGTGTTGCCAGACGGGAGATTGGGAGGGGGGGAGGTTGGGTGAAATAGATAAAAAGAATTAAGAGGTGCAAACTTCTAATTATAAAATAAATGTCATGAAGATGAGAAGTACAGCATAAGGAATATAGTCAGTAATACTGTAATAACATACAGTGACAAACAGTGACTACACTTACTGTGGTGAGCACTGAGTAATGTATAGAATGGTTGAATCACTATATTGTCTATATGGAACTAATATAACACTGTATGCCAATTATACTTCAATAAAAAAATAATATAAACAATGCATTCCAAGACTGTCTTTTGGTCACACTGCCCAGAAGATCTTTCCATCACAACTGCTATTACTCCACCTCTTACCCCATCATATCCTCACCAGTCTTGTTTTTCAACCTAGGTGTGGGACTCCAGTTTGTCTTGATTTAGTGTCATATTAGACACTAAATCTGCTATAATATTAGCAACATTTCCTCATACTTAAAATCTGCTGAAATCTTTTGGATTTTGATTAATCATCATTAATGAGCCATAGTTCCTTCTTCTTCTCCAGCATCTTATTCAAATCCTTCACAGTCACCTCCCAAATATCCACAGACATTGGGCAACAAGCTCTCAGGATTTCTACATACATTTCCCCATTGGACCTTTGCAAGAAGCTGCAAGGAGGGCACTGTGCTCACATTTCCTTGATAAATAACTGAGGAGATATGGTCAAGAACCTAGATTGAGGTGGATTTCCCTATATCACCATTGTTTTGTACACTTTTTCCAGAAATATACCTCAAGGATGTTAGTCATCCACAAGCCACAAATCTCTGCTGTTTGATGCAGAAATCAAAAACGCAATGGCAAGTGTTATCACTCTCTATAATTCTGGAGTGCTAGAAGGAGAAAGAAATTGTGGCTGAAGTTTGTATTTATGTGTTTGCGTGTGATGTGTGTGGGGTATGTGTAGGCTATGTGTGTGGTGTATGTATATGTGCTGTGTATGCGTGGTATGTGTGTATGTGTTTGTAGTATGTGTACTGTTTGTGTGTGTATGATGTGTGTGTGTGTGTGTAGTGTATATGTGTATATGGTATGTGTGATATGGGTGGTGTGTGTGTGGTATATGTATGTGTGGTGCATATGTGTGTGTGGTGTGTGGTATTTGCAGTATGTGTGTAAGCATAGGGTTGTGTGTGTGGTGTGTGTGGTATATGTTATTTGTGTGTGGTATATGTGTGTGGTGTGTGTGCAATGTGTGTGTAGTGTGTGGTGTATATATGTGTGTGGTATGTGTATGTGGTGTATACGTGTGTGTGGTGTGTGTGCAGTGTGATGTGGGTGTGTGTATGTATGTGGTGTGATGCCACTGTTCATTCCTCTCAATTACTCCATTTTTATTATGGAGAACCCACAGTCTTCATTTCATTTATTATTAGTGTTTTTTTTTTTTTTTAAAGATTTTATTTGTTTATTTGACAGAGATCACAAGTAGGCAGAGAGGTAGGTGGGGGGAGGCAGGCTCCCTGCTGAGCAGAAAGCCCAATGCAGGGATAGATCCCAGGACCCTGGGATCATGACCTGAGCCGAAGGCAGAGGCTTTAACCCACTGAGTCACCCAGGTGCCCCGTCAGTGTTCTTATGTACCCCAAATATGGAAGTTTTATTCTTGTTTTTTACTAAATTTAGCTCAATTCTTAATTATTTCCCCTTCTTGTTCTTTTTTTAAAAAAGATTTATTTATTTATTTGAGAGAGTTAAAGGGAGAGGGCAGTGGTAGATGGAGAGAGAATCTTAAGGAGAGTCTGTGTTGAGCACAAGCCCAATAAGGGGCTTAATCTCATGAACCTGAGATCACAAACTGATCCAAAACCAAGAGTCTGACACTTTAACTGACTGTACCACTCAGGTGCCCCTTCCCTTCTTGTTGTTTTTACATACATGTCATGAGGTTCACATTTCAGGTGTGTATCTTCTAGTCTATTGTCCATTGATCTGGATGTGGGCCCTTAACTATTCAAGATATCTTTGGGCACACTAGCCTGTTATGGATCCAGGCACATAGGAAATAGTGTTGTATGTATATAGTAGCCCAGATATGACAGATAGAAGGGCTTTTCTGAGTGATGTGTGGCTTGTGGAGAGTGGATAGAACTTCATGACTTGTAGACTTCTAGTGTGTGAAGAAATTAAATGTATACTGCTACTTAAAATCACAGAGATTCTTTAAAAAAAAAGAAAAAAGAGATTGTTGTTTTGGATTCTAGCTCAGTAAAGCTAAGGATGCTTGCTAAACCCTTTTGGTTTGTTATTCTGTCAAGTTTAGGTAATAATGAAATTCTCTGGGTTGTTATTTAAAGGAGAAAGAGTGGAAGAACTTGCAATGTTACAAATAGTCTGAAGTATAAAAACCACCATATGTCCTTAAACTTGAATAAACAAAAGGCAACCAATATCTCCTTCCCTCAGGGAGATTTTCATCTGGAGATAAGTGGGAATAAGGGAGGAGGGGGGATACATCAAAGAAGAGACATGAGTTGAGACAGGGTTATGGTCTGTGGACCTCAGGGCCTTCTCTGTCTGGAATGTTGTCTGAAACCTCCTCTATTTCTTTGGCTGATCAATTTCTATACATTCTTTGATTCTGGGTCTAAATGTCATGTTTTCAATCACTTGTATGTGGAATTTAAGAAACAAAGAAGATGAACACAGGGAAGGGAAGAAAAAATAAAATAAGATGAAAATAGAAAGGTTAGCCATAAGAGATGCGGAACTCTTGGAAGCAAACTGGTTGCTGGAGGGGAGGTGGGTAAGGGAAGGGGTAATTGGGTGATGGACATTAAGGAGGGCACCTGATGTAATGAGCACTGGCTGTTATATGCAACTGATGAATCACTAAATTCTACCCCTGAAAATTATAATACACTATATATTAACTAAATTGAATTTAAATAAATAATTTAATAAAAATAAAATAAAATAAAATAAAATATGTTGTGTCTTCAAAGAAGAACTCTTCCCCCACCGTCAGCCATGTACTTATTCAGAAACATGTCCCTTTCCAAAAGTGCATGATTTGGAACCATAACTTTAATTCTGCTGTTATTAATTTTATTTATTTTACATCTATCTTCTCATTAGATGTTAGCTATATGAGGAAAGGGACATCCCCAGCTGGGACATCCCAGCTCTTGGGATAGTGTCAAGTATAGCAGCACATAATGGCAGCCCAACACATGTTTGTGGAATGAACGAATACCTTTGGTGTCTTCTCTGCAACAGTGAGGTTGAATCAGGTGACCTGGGTATTTTCCAGGGCTATCTCCTACAATGGTTGGGGTGGAAAGTAGGTGAGGGAACAGCAGCAGAAGGGTGCTAGATTCTGGATGTAATTTGGCCAGGAGGTGGTGCAGGCAGTCTGGCTCCCTGGCCAGGGCAGGGGTGGGGCAAGCTGTGGTGGGTGTGGAGTTAGAACACCTTCAGGCCAGCAGCAGTCCCAGGCACAAGGGGTGAATGGTTGCAGATGCATGCAGACCTGCTGGGGCACTTGCTTCAGGGATGTGTTGGATGTTGGCATCCTGTACCTGTAGCCACCAAACTGTTCTTGGCACATTAGGACGAAGAGTGGCAAGGTAGCTTATCCTGAGTCAGAGAGGAGACCCACCCACCATCCTGACAGTTCCCAGTCTCTTGCTTGTTTGGTCAGTGCCTTTTCCCTGAGCTCTCACAAACAACGCCATGTTCCACTTCCTTCCCTAGGCTTCCCCTCCCACCCTCTTACTTTCATCTTTGCTGAGACCTTGTAAATGTGCCTGCAACCCCATTCCCAAAGTTCTCTTTGCATCAGCCTCTGAGGTGATGAGTCCACTCTTTCATTAAGGTCCAACTTTTTACTCCTTCCTTTGATCCCCTACTGAGCTCTTCTGGGATCCCCTTTTTTAAACTGATAAGTACAGATACTACACTTGATCTTAGCCAAAAATCTGAGAAGTGATGGGATCCCCTTTTTTAAATCCATTACTTTACCTCTAGGATTTATATTTATAGCCAAAACTTCTTTTTTGAACATGAGGTTCCAATTTAACTTTGTGCTTTACTCAACTTGAATATCTAGTGGCATCTTTGGGTCTCAATATTTATAGTTGGTCTCCATATACATGTAATTAAATGCATTGCTGTTGTTTTCTCCTGTTAATTATCTCATGTCAATTTAAATCTTAGACCAGCTCCAAGAATCCTGAAGAGTGAGGAAAAAAATGTTCCTCCACAAGTAGCCCTACTCAAGTTACTGAGTCATCTTACCTAAAGTCAGCTGATTGCAGATGATGGCCATACTACAAAATGCATTAACAGCAACAGAAATTAACGTTTGATTAAATAATTGGGTACTATAGACTGACCAAGTAAATACATCAAACTAATTATCACAGATTCCAAAGGGCTACTCTGTCAGTGTAAGAATGAATGACAAATACCCCATCCTGGATAAAATAAGGATAAAATTGCTTATTGAAAATTAGTAGTAGGTATCAAGAAAAAAATCCTTTCAGAATTAGTAAGTACCAGCCAGAACACATGTGAGTTTGTGATCTGAATGCATGCTATCAAGGTGATTGAAAAATTGAAAGTGATTACATGTCAGTAGTATACCCAGAGGACTGGAAAGACTAAGTATACCTTCTTTCTAGAGGAGCTGACTTCAATCTAGGTGTCAAAACATTCCCATATGGTGAAGCTACTAGTAAATTGAATATGACACAGTAAAAAACACAAGACACAGAAAGAAACAAGATAAAATAAGTAAGAGTCAGCAGAAACCAGAAACAGAAGAATTAGTTCCATAAAGACATCAGACATTAAAACTGTCAGACATGGAAGAAAAAAAAAAATCACATTGCTTATTTATGTTAAACTATGTTGAAAAATTCTGACAAATCAGTTAAAAAAAGACAAACACTTAACAATGGAATGAGCAAAAGCGAAAAAGAAATAAATCACAAAAGAGAATATCTAGATATTTAATAAATATATAAAAGGAGGGGCAAGATGGCAGAGAAGTAGGAGACCCTCTTTCCACCTGGTCCACTAAAGTGAGTTAAATGTCTACCAGAACACTCTGAACCCTCACGAAATCAGACTGAGATATAAGATTATACGCTTCTGGATCTCTATGGTGTCAGAAGATCATCAGTGGAGAAGTAAAGTGCAGTGGGAACACTTGGACTGATATTGGAGGATAAACAGAAGGGAGAGGGAGGCACCAGAAGTGACCCATTGGAAAGTAATACCCCAATATGAAAGTGTCCTGTGATTGGTGACCAGCATTAACTTGGGAGTCTGGTTAAAAACACTCAAAAAGAACAAAAGATTTTAAGGGGCAACTGGTGGAATCAAGTGACCATGGGCATGGAGCTAAGCCCACAGTCTCAGGACAGTCACCACTAGCGATCACCTGTGCCAGAGCCCCCCCAATAGGGGCTCCAGTCTATGGTCCTGGCTTTCTACTGCTTGCACCACTGCTCGTGCTGGGTACACTTCTGCCCATGCCTGAGAGAGCCCAGTGTGGCCACTGGCTGGGGGTTTCTGGGCCCACAGCCTTCCATGACCTGCGCAGCCTCAGGATCTGAGCATACCCAGCCCAGTCTCAGAGAACACAGCGCAGTCTCCAGTTTGGGTACCTCAGCCTGCAGCCTTCTGCATCCTGCCACTGCTGCCGGGTGTGAGTGCACCTGGCATGGGCATGGGCTCCAGACAGCAGTCCCGACAGTGGCAGCCACCCAGGTTCAGGCCCCCCTGGACAAATATTGCTCATGGTTTTAGTGGCACAGGGATGCAGAGACAAGTGGAGCCTTGGGTGGCCACTGAGATGGTGGCCGGGGTGTGCACCGCCTGTGGGAGGTTGTGGTGTTCAGCGGAATTTGCAGAGGAGGAGTCTGTGTGTTCTGAACCACCCAGAGAGGAGCTGACTAAGGCTTGCCTCTGAGGTAGAGGTCTGGGTGCAGACAGTTTACTTTTCACTAACCCTCTGAAAAGTCCCCAAAGCCCCCAAAGAACAAAAACCTCCAGAGAACAAAAGCCTGAATAACCAGTTTCCATAGAGCCCAGCCCCCTGATGGGGACAGGGTGACTCAGCCAAAGCAAGACTGACTGGAAAACAACACAGCAAGCCCCTCCCCAAGAATACAAACTGAAAAAACAAGAGGACAACAACCACGGGGTCCCCATAAAATTGGAGAACCCCAACATCAGAGGAAAACAATATATTAACCTCCTGGTGTTGCTTCAAAACCTATATGTTTCATAGATACAACTTTTTTTTTAAAAGATTTGTTCTCACAATTCTTGTTCTTTTAATTTTTTTAAACCTACTTACAATTACAACTAGAAGTTTAATACAACATAATAACTTTTTAACTTGAACTTTTTTCATGCATATACCTTTCTTTCTTTCTTTCTTTCTTTCTTTTTCTTTCTTTCTCTCTTTTTTAATATAAATAGAGATATAAGCTTCAAGGTAATCTTTTTTCCCTATTCAACACTACCCCTATATATAAACCAGTTTTAATTTCCCTGTATCTCTGGAAAGTTGAATCCTTTAACAAAGATAGCAAGATAAACCCAGGAAGAACTGAAATAAACTTCCTCACCCACATCGAGGATTTATAAACACCTTCCCATCTTATCCTTCTGTCAGTGTTTCTGTGTACTTGCTTTTGTTTTTGTACTATATAAATCTTATTCTTGGGGTTCATTTTGGCTGGGGTTTTCTTTTACTTTTGTCAGTCTTTTTTTTTTTTTTTGTCTTTGTACCTTGTAATCTTACTTTTGGGGCCCATTTTGGTGGCTTTTTTCCTTTTTTTCTCTTTTTCTCTCTTTTTTCTTTCTTTTTGGTGGTGACTATTGATTGCTCTGAAACTTCTCAAGGTGCACATTGCCTAGACCATGGTTGCTATATTCAACTATAAATCCCCTCAACCAAGTCTCACCAAAATATCTAGGAGAAGGAACACCCAACAGAGGAAAAATTCAGAGACTTTGACCTCTGGCACAGAACTATTGGATATGGACATAAACAACATGTCAGAAAAGGAATTCAGGGTAACAATTATCCAAGCAATAGCTAAGTTGAAGAAGACCATTAGTGACAACATAGAATCTCTAAGGCCAGAAGTTAAAAATGCTATCAATGAGATCTAATCCAATCTATATACTCTAACAGCTAGGGTAAGTGAGGCAGAAGATCAAATTAGTGATCTAGAAGACAAACTAATAGAAAAGAAGGATCAGGAAAAGGCCTTGAACAAACAGCTTAGAAGCCATGAAAACCAAGAATAAATAGATAAATAAATAAATAAATAAATAATGTTATTAAACATTCCAATGTCAGAATTATTGGGATCCCTGAGGGGGTGGAGACAGAAAGACTAGAAGATATAGTTGATCATATCCTGGATGAAAATTTCCCCAGTCCAGGGAAAGGAGCAAGTGTTCATGTCCTAGAGGCAGAGAAGCCACCTCCCCCCCCTCCCCCAAAATCAATGAGGCTATAAGTTCATCCAGGCACATTATTGTGAAATTCATGAATCATAATTTCAGAGAATATGTCTTAAGGGCAGCTAGGGGGAAGAGATCCCTTATGTACAGAGGGAGGACCATCATAATAACATCAGACCTGTCCATAGAAACCTGGCAAGCCAGAAAAGGCTGGCAAGACATATTCAGGACACTAAATGAAAAGAGTATGCAGCCAAGAATACTTTATCCAGCAAGGCTGACAATCAAAATAGATGGAAAGATAAAGAGCTTCCAAGACCAGCAAGTGTTAAAAGATTATGTGACCACCAAACTGGCATTACAAAAATATTAAGGGGAGGTTCTATAAAAGAAGAAAAAAACAAGAGTGACATAGAACAGAAAGTTACAAAGACAATCTATAGAAACAAGGACTTCACAGGCAACATGATCTCAATTAAAAACTTATCTTTCAATAGTCACTTTCAATGTGAATGGCATAAATGCTCCCATAAAACGGCAAAGGGTTGCAGACTGGATAAAACAACAGGACCTGTCCATATACTGTCTGCAAGATACACATTTGGAACCTAAGGATACATCCAGACTGAAAGTGAAGGGAAGGAGAACCATCTTTCATGTCAATGGACCTCAAAAGAAAGTTGGGGGGAGTGATTCCCATATGAAATAAATTAGATTTTAAACTAAATACTGTAGTCAGAAATACAGAAGGACACTACATCATTTTTAAAGGGCCTATCCACCAAGAAGACCTAACAATTGTAAATATTTATGCCTCCAACATGGGAGCAGCCAACTACACAAGCCACCTGTTAATCAAAATAAAGAGTCATATTGATATGAATACATTAATTGTAGGGGATCTTAACATAGCACCCTCAGCAATAGACAGATCATCCAAGCAGAAAATCAACAAAGAAACAAGAGCTTTGAATGACACCTTGGACCAGATGGACCTCATAGATATATACAGGACATTCCACCTAAAACAACAGAATGCTCATTCTTCTTGAGTGCACATGGAACTTTCTCCAGAATAGATCACATACTGGGTCACAAATCAGGGCTCAACTGATACCAGAAGAATGAGATTATTCCCTGCATATTCTCAGAGCACAATCCTTTGAAATTGGAACTCAAACACAAGAAAAATTTTGGAAGGAATTCAAACACTTGGAAGCTAAAAACCATCCTGCTCAAGAATGTTTGGATCAACCAGGAAATCAAAGAATGAAGACACATCAGTCCAAAACCTATGGGATACAGCAAGGGCAGTCCTAAGGGGGAAATACATAGCCATCCAAACCTCACTCAAAAAAAAAAAAAAAGAAAAATCCCAAATACACCAACTCTCTATACGCCATAAGGAATTGGAAAAATCACCAACAAATTAAGCCAACCCCATGCACAAAAAGGGAAATAATTAAGATTAGAGCAGAGATCAATAACTTAGAAACTAGAGATACAGTAGAACATGTCAACAAAACTAGACGCTTGTTCTTTGAAAGAATTAACAAGATTGAT
Organism: Lontra canadensis; assembly: GCF_010015895.1. Taxonomy (NCBI): domain Eukaryota; kingdom Metazoa; phylum Chordata; class Mammalia; order Carnivora; family Mustelidae; genus Lontra; species Lontra canadensis. The sequence goes on along the minus strand of NW_022631136.1, from coordinate 3,289,706 downwards.
AAACCACTGACCAAACTAATCCAAAAGAAAAGAGAGAGGACTCAAATTAATAAAAATATGAATGAAAAGGGAGAGATACAATGAACACCAAGGAAATAGAAACAATCATCAGAAATTATTACTGACGGTTATATGCCAATAGTTAAGTAACCTAGAAGAAATGGATGCATTCCTGAAAACCTATAACCTTCTAAGACAGAAACAGTAAGAAATTGACAACATGAATAGACCAATATCTAGTAATGAGATTGAAGCAGTGAATTTAAAACCTTACACAACACAAGAGCCCAGGAATTGATGGATTCCCCGGGGAATTTTACCAAACATTGAAGGAAGAAATAATACCTATTGTCCCGAGCTGTTTCAAAAAAAAATAGAAACAAAACGAAAATTTCCAGACTCTTTCTATGAAGCCAGCATTACCCTGATGTCCAAACCAGGCAAAGACCCCATCAAAAAGAATTTCAGATTAATATCACTGATGAATATGGATACCAAGATTGTCAACAAGATCCTAGCAAATAGGATACAAAAGTACATTAAAAAGTTTATCCACCATGACCAGGTGGAATTTATCCATGAGTTGCAAGGGTGGTTCAACATTTGCAAATCAATCACTGCAATAGAAAAAATCAATAAGAGAAGAGAGAAGAAACACCTGGCCCTCTCAATTGATGCAGAAAAAGCATTTGACAAAATACAGCATCCATTTCTGATTAAGACTCTTCAAAGTATAGGGATGAGGGAACATTCCTCAACTTCATAAAATTTATCTATGAAAAACCCACAGCGGGTATCATTCTCAGTGGGGAAAAGCTGACACCCTTCCCTTTCAGATCAGAAACAAAAGGATGCCCACTCTCACCACTCTTGTTCAACATAGTACTAGAAGTCTTAGCAACAGCAATCAGACAACATAAAGAAATAAAAGGTATTCAAATTGGCAAAGAAGAAACCAAAGTTTCTCTCTTCACAGATGACTTGATATTTTATATGGAAAACCCAAAAGACTCCACTGCCGAACTACCAGAACTCATACAGCAATTCAGTCATGTGGCAGGATACAAAATCAGTGTACAGAAATCAGTTGCTTTCCTATGCACTATCAATGAAAATACAGAAAGGGAATTAGAGAATTGATTCTATTTGCTATAGCACCAAGAACTATGAGATACCTGGTAATAAACCTAACCAAAGAGGTAAAGGATCTGTACTTGAGGAACTACTGAACAGTCATGAAAGACACTGAAGAAGACACAAAAAGATGGAAAAGGATTCCATGCTCGTGGTTCCTGAAGAATAAACATTAATAAACATTGTTTAAATATCTACACAATATATACACAAGTATAGAGCAATCTACACTTTCAATGCCATTCTGATCAAAATTCCACTGGCATGTTTCAAAGTGCTGGAACAAATAATCCTAAAATATGTATGGAACCAGAAAAGACCCCGAATTGCTAAGGAAATGTTGAAAAAGGAAAACATAGCTGAGGGCGTCATGTTGCCTGATTCAAGCTTTACTACAAAGCTGTGATCACCAAGACAACATGGTACTGGCATAAAAACAGACACATAGACAAATGAAACAGAGTAGAGAGTCCAGATATGGACCCTCAACTCTATGGTCAAATAATCTTCAATAAAGCAGGAAAAAATACCCAATGGGAAAGAGACAGTCTCTTCAACAAATGGTGCTGGGAAAATTGGACAGCCACATGCAGAAGAATGAACCTAGGCCATTCTCTTACACCATTCACAAAGGTAAACTCAAAATGGATGAAAGACCACAACGTGAGTAAGGAATCTATCAAAATCCTAGAGAACATAGGCAGTAACCTCTTTGACATCAGCCACAGAAACTTCTTTCAATACATGTCTCCAAAGACAAAGGAAACAAAAGTGAAAATGAACTTTTGGGACTTCATCAAGATCAAAAGCTTCTGCACAGCAAATGAAACAGTCAACAAAACAAAGATGCAATCCACGGAATGTGCGAAGACATTCGCAAATGACACTGAAGATAAAGGGCTGATATCCAAGACCTATAAAGAACTCCTCAAGCTCAACAGACACAAAACAGATAATCACATTAAAAAAGCGGGCAGAAGACATGAACAGACACTTCTCTAAAGAAGACATACAAATGAGTAACAGACACCTGCAAAAACGTCCATCGTCATTAGCGATCAGGGAAATTCAAATCAAAACCTTATTGAGATACCACCTTAAACCAGTTAGAGTGGCCAAACTTATCAGAATAGGAAACAACAAGTGTTGGAGAGGATGTGGAGAAAGAGGAACTCTCTTATACTGTTGGTGGGAAAGCAAGTTAGTGCAGCCACATTGGAAAACAGTGTGGATATTCCTTAAGAAATTAAAAATAGAGCTATCTTATGACCCTGCAATTGCACTACTGGGTATTTACCCCAAGGATATAGATGTAGTCAAAAGAAGGGCCATCTATACTCCAATGTTCATAGCAGCAATAGCCATAATCACCAAACTGTGGGAAGAGCCAAGATGCCCTTCAACAGACGAATGGATAAAGAAGATGTGGTCCATATATACAATGGAGTATTATGCCTCCATCAGAAAGGATGAATACCCAACTTTTGTATCAATATGGATGGGACTGGAAGAGATTGAAATAAGTCAAGTGAAATAAGTGAATAAGCTGAGTGAAATAAGTCAAGCAGAGAAAGTCAATTTATCATATGGATTCACTTACTTGTGGAGCATAAGGAATAACATGGAGGATATTAGGAGAAGGAAAGGAAAAGTGAATTATGGTAAATTGGAAGGGGAGAGGAAGCACGAGAGACTATGGACCCAAACTGAGGGTTTGGGAAGGAAGGTGGGTGGAGGAATGGGTTAGCCTGGTCATAGATATTAAGGAGTGCACATATTGCATGGGTCACTGGATGTCGTGGATAAACAATGAAACTTGGAACACTGAAAAAATAAAATAAAAAAAAAGAACAAAAGTTAAAAAAAAACTAATAAATGCCTAAAAATATGCTTAACTTTATTTTTCTTCGGAAAAATATAAATTAAAATTACAACATGAAGGAAGCATTAAGATGGCAGAAGAGAAGGGGACCCTAATTTCTTCTGGTCCCCAGAATTCAGCTAGATATTTATCAAATTATTCTGAACACCTGCAAACTCAATGGGAGAATTGCTACAATTCAACAAACAGAAAAGTAACCACTTTTTGGAAGGTAGGAGGTGTGGAGATGTGAATCCAGGATGATATATCAGAGGATAAATGCAGAGGGTAGGGAGCTTGCTTAAGGAGACTACTGCAAAGAATTATAAATAGTGGAGTGAAAAATCAGAACATTTAGATATCTGTTACTGTGGGGGACATCCCTGGTTTAAAGGTGCTCAGGTAGGGGCCCCTGGGTGGCTCAGTGGGTTAAAGCCTCTGCCTTTGGCTCAGGTCATGATCACAGGGTCCTGGGATCGAGCCCTGCATTGGGCTCTCTGCTTGGTGGGGAGCTTGCTTTTCCCTCTCTCTCTGCTTGCCTCTCTGCCTAATTGTGATCTCTGTCTGTCAAATAAATAAATAAAATCTTAAAAAAAAAAAAAGGTGCTCAGGTAGCAAAGCAGGGCACAATCCCAGGTGGGACAGCATGGCCTCAGGGTCCCCAGAGTTAAAAGAAGAATTGGGGTACCTGAGTGTGGCAGGGTTTCCAGGCATCGGAGCAGTGAAGCTGGCTGAAAAACAGAAAGTTTAGGCACTGGCTTTCCGCTCAATGTTGCCATAAACCTTAAACCACAGAACAACCATGCAACCACTCTCTTGGCAGGAGCCTAGCAAAAGGCAGAAGCAAGACAAGACTTCAAGCCTCCTTCCCCCCAGAGGAATGGTGTGGGTCTGTGCCAAAGGAGACAGTTTGGAGACTCAAAATTGTGTCATATGCCTGACATAAAAACTCTTGGTCACAGGCTGGGTGAACACAGAGTTCAGTCAGAAACCAGGGAGACGAGTGATTGATTGCTTTTCTGTGAGAACTCACTGAAGACTGGTGTGTGTGTGTGTGTGTGTGTGTGTGTGTGTGTGTGAACTTTCAGCTCCAGAGCTAGAGATAGGGGAGCCACCATTTTCATCCCCCCCCACATTGGTGCTGAAAGCCTTCAGAGAGCAAAACACCACCACATAGTGCACTCACGCTGGAGCCACGTACACTGAACCCAGGCCCCTGGCAAAGTAGGTGCAATTCCATGGTCAAGGACACCTGAGAATCAGTGTAATAGGCCACTCCCCCAGAAGACCACTCCCCCAGAAGCAAGAATAACTCACTAGCACCAAGTTTACTGATCCTTTTTTTTTAATACTTTAGTGTTTTAGTTTTATTTCTGTTAGCTAATTCCTTGTATTTTTTAAATTTTTTTTTTAGTTTTTATGTTTATATATATATTATATTTTATTTTTGGTTTCCATTTATTGTATTTTATTTCACTTTTGTATATATATAAGTTTTCTTTCTTTCCTATTTTGGGATCTAGTTTCTTTTAACAAACAAACCTAAATACATCCAATCTAGTTTATTGCTTTGTTCTGTCTTACCTCTTCTTTGGTTTGTTCTTATTTTGTTTTGTTTCTGTTTTCTTCTGGTTTGTTTCATTTGTATTTTTCTGATGTTGTTATTTTTGTCTTTTCTCTCTTTTCTTCTGTTCTTTTCTGAACATAATAACGAGATGGAGAAACTCATCCCAAAAGAAAGAACAGGAGGAAGTACTACTGCCAGGGATTTAATCAATATCTGCCAGAGATTTAATCAATATCGATATAAGTAAGATGTCAGAACTAGAATTTAAAACAATGATTATAAAGGTACTAGCTGGGCTTGAAAAAAAAAAAAGCATAGAAGACACTAGAGAATCCTTTACTCTAGAAATAAAATAACTAAAATCTAATCAGGCTGAAATTAAAAATGCTGTTATGGAGATGATGTCAAAAATGGAGGCTCTAATTGGTGGGAAAAATGAGGCAGAAGACAGAGTCAGGGATATAGAAGACAAAATGATGGAAAACAAGGATGCCAGTAAAAAGAGATAAAAACAACCACTGGAAGATGAAGGGAGTATTTGAGAAATCAGTGATAACATAAAGCAAAATAATATTTTGTGAGAGAGAGAGGGGCAGATAGTTTATTTGAGCAAATTATAGCTGAGAACTTCCCTAATCTGGGAAGGAAATATGCATTCAAGTCCAGGAGGCACAGAGAACCCCTGCTCCCCACAAACATCAATAAAAACATATTAGAGTGAAGCTTAAAAATTTCAGAGATAAAGAGAAAATCCTAAAAGTGGCTCAGGACAGGAGGTCCTTAACCTATAGGGATAGACACATAAGGCTGGGAGCAGACCTGTCCACAGAGACCTGGCAGGCCAGGAAAAACTGGCATGATATATTTAATGTGCTAAATGGGAGAAATATTCAGCCAAGAATACTTTATTCATCAAGGCTGTCATTCAGAGAGGAGAGAGAAAGAGCTTCCAGGACGAATAAAAACTAAAGGAATTTGTGAACACTAAACCAGCCCCTGCAAGAAATATTAAAGGGACTCCTTTGAGTGAAGAGAGAGCCCCAAAGTAACAAAGACCAGAAAGGAACAGAGGAAATTTACAGAAACAGCAACTTTACAGGTAAAACAATGGCATTAAATTTAAATGTAAATGGACTAAATGTTCTAATCAAAAGACACAGAGTATCAGATTGGATTCAAACAAACAAACAAACAAACAAGTTCCACTGATTCATTTTCTACTAGAAATTCATTTTAGACCTAAAGACACTTTCAGATTGAAAGTGAGGGTGTGGAGAACAATTTTTCATGCTAATGGACATCAAAAGAATGCTGGAGTGTAACCATCCCTCAGAATAATATACTGCTTAAAATATAACCTATGAGAAATTATACTAGTTACCAAGCATCCTTAGGTATAGTCTTTAGAAAAAAAGGTACTGGCAACGGGCCTCTGGGGGAGAGGATGATATATACATCTTTGAAGCCAAGCACTCCAGTGATGCCTCCTGACGGTGCACAGGAAAAGAATGAGGCACAAACAAGTCATCTGCGAGAGAATAGAAGCCAGGAGGGATAGTAGAAAAGACTGTTGACCTGAAGAACTGATCAGTCTTATAATTATTAGAAAGTGAGTAACAACCAACAAAAAGTCAGTCATCCTTATATCAGACAAACTAGATTTGAAACCAAAGACTGTAATAAGAGATGAAGAAGGACACTATATCATAATAAAAGGTCCTATCCAACAAGATCTAACAATTGTAAATATTTATGCTCCTAACTTGGGAGCATCCAACTATATAAACCAATATTAACAAAATTAAAGAAACACATTGATAATAGTGCAATGATATCAATATGACTCTTTATTTTGATTAACAGGTGGCTTGTGTAGTTGACTGCTTCCATATTGGGGACATAAATATTTACAATTGTTAGATCTTCTTGGTGGATAGACCCTTTAAGAATGATGTAGTGTCCTTCTGTATTTCTGACTATAGTCTATAGCTTAAAAATCTAATTTATCTGACATGAGAATCACTACCCCAGCTTTCTTTTGAGACCCATTGGCATGAAAGATGGTTCTCCATCCCTTCACTCTCAGTCTGGATGTATCTTTAGGTTCCAAATGTATCTATTGTAGATAGGATTATTTGGGGTTAGAGTGAAGAATTTTAATGGTAATAATACAATATTAATTCAAAAGAGATTATCTCAGCTTCTACATGATTCTGAAAGTCTGTTCTGTGAGTATATCAAAGGAAGAAAATAACACACAGTTGAATTAATTATTCAAATTAAATTCACTAGAATCAGTTAGTCCATAAAAACATTTAACTAACTGCCTGATACAGATGTAGCCTAAAATTAAGTTGTCTTATAGCTACATAAGTATTCCAAGTCACTCTTATGTTACTTAAATTTCTAGAGTTTCATACCCTGATTACATGCTACTTCTAAACAGAGGAATTTAGGATTACAGTTTCAAGGTAAAGCTCTTAACAGCAGTAATGTTTTTGTTGTTGGTGGTGATGGTAATGACATCTTCAAATGTTACTATCCTAGGAAATTTTGTATTTCCTCTATACATTTGTTTGTATATATGCATTTATGTACACAAGAAAATATTTGGTATTTTTCCCAATGTTATGGACCTAAACTGTGAAAATCAAGACAGAATGTTAAGTGTGAAAATGGAAGCATTCTTTTTTTAGGTTTTAGAAAAACTTCAGGAAGTCATGCCACCATGTAGTAAACTAAGACATAAGTTGTATTTATGAATTGCCAAAAGATAGAAATAAAAATGGAAAAAAAATAGTACAATGATAGTAGCAGAACTTTAACAGCCCACTCATAGCAATGGACAGATCATCTAAGCAGAAGATCAACAAGGAAACAAGAGCTTTGAATGACACACTGGACCAGATATACTTCATAGTTACACTCAGAGCATTTCATCCTAAAACAAGAGAATACACATTCTTCTTGAGTGTACATGGAACATTCTCCAGAAAGGTTCACATATTGGGTCACAAATCAAGTCTCAAACAGTACAAAAAAGATTGACATTATATCATGCATATTTCAGACCACAACGCTTTAAAACTTGAGTGTAATCACAAGAGACAACTTTGAAGGAACACAAATACATGGAGATTAAAGAGCATCCAACTAAAGAATGAATGGGTCAACCAGGAAATTAAAGAAGAATTAAACAAATACATGGAAACAAATGATAATGAAAACATGATGATTCAGAACCTTTGTGACACAGGAAAGGTGGTCCTACAAGGGAAGTATACAGCAATACAGGAGTTTCTCAAGAAACAAGAAAAGTTTCAAATACACAACCTAACCTTACAACTAAAGGAGCTAGAAATAAAACTTAAATACAGCAGGAGAAGAGAAATAATAAAGATTAGAGCACAAACAAGGGTGCCAGTGTGGCTCAGTTGATTAAGCATCTGCCTTCAGTTCAGGTCATTATCTCAGGGTCCTTGGATCAAGCTCCACATCAGGCTCCCTGCTCAGCAGAGACTCTGCTTCTCTCTCTCTCCCTCTGACCCTCTCCCCTGATTTGTGTTCTCTTGCTTTCTATCCCTTACTCTCTCTCTCTCCCTCTCTCAAATGAATAAGTAAATAAAATGTTTTTAAAAAAGAGCAGAAATTAATGATATAGAAGTAAAAAAAAAAGTACAATAGTTCAATGAAACTGAGAGCTGTTTCTTTGAAAATAAAATAAGGTTGACGACATAAGGGTTTGTAAAAGGACAAAATAAAGAAAAGATAAAATGAAAAAAAGAAATAAAAAAGAAAAAAGAAAGAAAAAAAATAAGGTTGAGAAACCTCTAGCCAGACTTATCAAAAAAGACAAGATAAAGTACCCAAATTAATTAAATCACTAATGGAAGAGGAGAAATCACAACCAACACTGAAGAAATACAAACAATTATAGGAGAATATTTTGAGCAATTATATGGCAAAAAATTATGCAATCTGGAAGATATGGATATGTTCCTAGAAACATATAAACTACAAAAACTGAAACAGGAAGAAATAGAAAACCTGAACAGACCCACAACCAGCAAGGAAGTTGAAGCAGTAATCCAAAATCTCCCAACAAACAAAAGGCCAGGACCAAATGGCCTTCCAGCGGAATTCTACCAAACATTTAAAGAAGAACTAATACCTATTCTACTGAAGCTGTTCCAAAAACTAGAAAAGGAAGGAAAACTTCCAAACTCATTCTATGAAACCAGCATTTACTTGATTCCCCAAACCAAAGACCCCACCAAAAAGGAGAATTACAGACCAATATCCCTGATGAACATGGTTGCAGAAATTCTCACCAAGATACCAGCAGATGGGATCCAACAGTACATTAAAAGGATTATTCACCACGACCAAGTGAGATTTATACCTGGGCTGCAAGGGTGGTTCAACATTTGCAAATCAATCAATGTGATAGATGACAGTAATAAAAGAAAGGACAAGAACCTCATGATCCTCTCAAGAGGTGCAGAAAAAGAATCTGACAAATACAACATCCTTTCTTGATTAAAACTCTCTGCAGGGGCACCTGGGTGACTCAGTTGTTAGGTGTCTGCCTTTGGCTCAGGTCATGATCCTGGGTTCCTGGGATCAAGCCCAATATCAGGTTCCCTGGTCAGCAGGGAGTCTGCTTCTCTCACTCCCACTCCTCTTGCTTGTGTTCCCTCTCACACTGTGTCTCTCTCTGTCAAATAAACAAATAAATAAAACCTTTAAAAAAAGAACTAAAAAAAGAAATTAAAAAAAAAAAACTTTCTGCAGTATAGGGACAGAGGGAACATACCTTAATATCATAAAAGTCCCCTACAAAAAACCCTCAGTGAATATCATTCTCAATGGGAATAACTGAGAGCTTTTTCCCTAAGGTCAGAAACATGACAGGGATGTTTACTCTCACCACTGTTGTTCAACATAGTACTGGAAGTCCTGGCCTGAGCAATCAGACAACAGGAAGAAATAAAGGCATCCAAATCAGCAAAGAGGAAGTCAAACTCTAACTCTTTGCAGATGACATGATACTCTATGTGGAAAACCCAAAGTCTCCACCCCAAAATTGTTTGAACTCATTCAGGGATTCAGCAAAGTAGCAGGATATAAAATCAATGTACAGAAGTCAGTTGCATTTCTATACCCTAACAATGAAGAGAGGAAAGAGAAATTAAAGAATTGATCCCATTTACAATTGTACCAAAACCCACAGGATACCTAGGAATAAACCTAACCAAAGAAGTGAAGGATCTGTACTCTAAAAACTATAGAACACTGATGAAAGAAATTGAGGAAGACAAGAAAGTGGAGAAACATTCTGTGTTCATGGATTGGAAGAATAAATACTGTTAAAATGTCTAAGCTACCCAAAGTGATGTACACACTCAATGTAAACCCTACCAAAATACCATTGACATTTTCACAGACCTGGAACAAAAATCCTAAAATGTGTATGGGACCACAAAAGACCCCAAATAGCCAAACGAATGTTGAGAAAAAAAACCAAAGTGGGAGGCATCACTATTCCGGACTTCAAGCTATATTACAAAGCTGCAATCATCAGACAGTATGGTACTGGCACAAAAACAGACACAGAGATCAATGGAACAGAAGAGACAACCCAGAAATTGACCCTCAACTGCATAGTCAACTAATCTTTGACAAAGCAGGAAAGATTATCCAATAGAAAAAGATAGCCTCTTCAATACATGGTGTTGGGAAAATTGGACAGCCACATGCAGAAGAATGAAACTGGGCCACTTTCTTACACCATACACAGAAATAAATTCAAAATGGTTGAAAGACCTAACTTTGAGACAGGAATCCATCAAAATCCTAGAGGAGAACACAGGCAGCAACCTCTTTGTCCTTGGCCACAGAAACTTCTTGCTAGACACATCCTCAAAGGCAAGGGAAACAAAAGCAAAAGTGAACTATTGGGACTTCATCAAGATAAAACCTTCTGCACAGCAGAAGGAACAGTTGACAAAACTAAAAGTCAACCTTTGTAATAGGAGAAGATATTTGCAAATTTCTTATCAAATAAAGGGCTAGTATCCAAAATCTATAAAGAACTTACCAAACTCAACACCCAAAAACCTGAAAAATCCAGTCAAGAAATGGGCAGAAGACATGAACAAACATTTCTCCAAAGAAGACATACAAATGGCCAACAGACACATGAGGAAATGCTCAACATCACTTGGCATCAGGGAAATACAAATCAAAGCCACAAGGAGATGTCACCTCAAGCAAGCCAGAATGGCTAAGATGAACAATTCAGGAAATGACAGATGTTGGTGAGGATGTGCAGAAAGGGGAATCCTCTTAGCTTGTTGGTGGGAATGCAAACTGGTGTAGCCACTCTGGAAAACAGCATGGAGGCTCCTCAGGAAGCTAAAAATAGAGCTCCTTTATGACCCAGGAATTGCACTACTAGGTATTTTTCAAAAGGATACAAATGTAGTGATTAAAAGGGCACACCTGCCCTCTAGTGTTTATAGCAGCAATGTCCATAGTGTCTAAAATATGGAGAGAGCCCAGATGTCCATTTGCAGATGAATGGATAAAGAAATGTGGTATATACAATGGGATGTTACTCAGCCATCAAAAACCATGAAATCTTGCCATTTGCCGTGACGTGGATGGAGCCAGAGGGTATTATGCTAAGTGAAATAAGTCAGTCAGAGAAAGAAAAATGCCATATGATTTCACTTATATGTAGAATTTATGAAACAAAATAGATGAACATAGGTGAAGGGAAGGGAAAATAACATAAGATGGAAGTAGAGAGAGGACAAACCATGAAAGACTCTTAACACTTGAAACAAACTGAGGGTTGATTGAGGGGAGGTGGGTGGGCAGGATGGGGCAAATAGTGATAGGCATCAAGGAGGCCATGTAATGGAATGAGAACTGATCATTATATGCAATAGATGAATCTCTAAATTCTACCTCTGAAACTAATAATGCACTATATCTTAATTAAATTGACTTTAAATAAAAAATTAAAAATTATAATGAGATATTGTACATAAGTTGCACTTATTAGTTTGAATTGTAGAGAACATCTACTTTCATGGTAAGAGAGAATTACTATAAAAACTTATGTAAAATGAAATAAGTCAAATATTTAGCAAGAGGCAGAACATTACTTGCCCCTCTCTAAAGTTATGGGATATGGGGTGTCTGGGTGGCTCAGTTGGTTAAGTATCTGCCTTGCGCTCAGGTCATGATCCCAGGGTCCTGTCTGCAAGGAACCTGCTTCTCCCTCTGCTTCTCTCTCCTCTCTCTCTCTGTCTCTTATGAATAAATAAATAAAATCTTTAAAAAAATAAGAAAGTTATAGGATACATTTCCTCTCATTTTGAGAAAAATTGTTTAGATAATCTAAAAATTGGCAAATGGCCTGGTTCTTACAAGTTGAATAAACATAACACTAATGTCCTTTGTTTCCAAAATATATTTTTTTAAGATTTTATTTATTTGAGAGAGATAGTGAGAAAGAGAGAGAGAGCATAATTAGGGGAGAGAGAAGCAGACTCCCCACTTGCCTGGGAGCCCAATGGGGGCTTGATTCAAGGACCCCAAGACCATGACCTGAGCCAAAGGCAGACCCTTAACTTACTGAGCCACCCATATACATCCCAAAGCATGCTTTATAAAGCAAAACACAGTTTTCCATGGAAAATAGTCTAAGAAAAATGTAAATATTCAAAACAGAATTAAGAACAGTAGAACACTTGAATGGCTAAGTAACTATGACAAATTTTGAATCTTCTCAACAAACAAAATATCCAGCTATAGATTCTACAGTTGTTCCAGATAATAGATTTTTCTACTTGTATAGGAGCTATTACAAAGTAAAAAATGAAGAGCTCATATACTGATGCATTTTGAAAAGCCAGGTTTTCCTTGACACCAAGGCCAGAGATGAACAGTAAAACTCTCCTATGTATATGGATTAAAAATTCTAAACACAATTATTGGTAACCTTAATCCAGAAATGCATAAACACAATATGCAATAACTCAACATTTACCCCAGAAGTACAACTGACTTCTGTACATTGATTTTATATCCTGCCACTTTGCTGAATCCCTGTATGATTTCTAGCAATTGTGGGATGGAGTCTTTTGGGTTTTCCACATAAAGTGTCATATCATCTGTGAAGAGTGAGAGTTTGACTTGTTAACATTGTAAAACTTGAAAGCAATTTAATATCATCAGCAATACAATGAATAAGTATACAGTACTACAGTCACATGTAGAATACTATACATCAGTGGAAATTAATGAAAAATAGTGTTATGCTTCAAAATTGATGACTCTCAAGAATTTAATGTTAAGTGAAATAAACATCATAGAAAATACCTCAAAGTATTAATCCATTTATATAAACATAAAAATGTGGTCAAAATTAAATATTACATGATTTAATCTTATATACCTATATCGTCAAAGTTAAGGAAATGATATTCACAAATTCAGGATGAGGTGGAATTGGAGGTTGTGACTGGAAGGAAGCACCCAATACATTTCTAAACTACTGGTAATTATCTACTTCTTAAGATATGTGTTGGATACATGTTAAGTGTTGAGGTATTCATTTTATTAATTTTAGGCTATAACTATGTAATATGTACTCTGACTATATGAGATATTTAACAATCTTTAAAAAGAAAACAAAATGGATATGTATATTCAATATACATATAAATATAATGCAAGATAAAGACCTCCACAGGATTAAGGTGATCTGCTAGTAATGTAATTACCTGTCAGAACAAAAAACAATAATTTAACAGTTTTCTAAAGGAAGAAAGTAGAGCCAAAAGACTTGACATTACTAAGTTACCAAAAAAAAAAAAAAAAGGAAAAAGAAAAGCAATAGATCAAGATATGACCAAATGGTACAGTTAGCAGACTTTCAAACAGTTACCAAGATGGTAATGAATTGATAGGAAAAATTGTCAGAATAAGTATCAGATGTGGAATCTCAGTAGTAAAATGGACACCTTACAATAGAAACTAATGGACAATATATAAATAAAAAGTACAATATTTGAAATGAAAATTTTACTGGATCAGCTTCACAGAAGCCTGAGTTTAGCAAAAGAATCAGGGAACTTGAATAAAAGTAAATAGAAACTATTCAAACTAAAGACTCAGATCTGGCTACTTCCTGCTGGCAAAGGCACATCGTCATAGGGTCCTTCGGATGTGGGTAGGCGGGTATAGGGATGCAGGAGGAGATCTGAGTCGCTGCCCCTATTACACCCAAAAGGTCGGAATGTTAGGTCGGTGGGCTCCAGGAGTGCAGGAGGAACAATAGAAATGACCTCAGGGTCCTGCCATCTTCCAGCCTCCTCCCCCCCTCTTTCCTTCATCCTTGACTCTCCCGCCAAAAGGATGTATGCCCAGGTCACGACTCCATAGGTAACCCGATACCTATGCAGGAAACAGATAAAAGACCCTTGCCAACTCCCTCCCAGTGCGACTTCCCCCACTCCCCTTTCTGGAGTTGAGGAACCTCACCCGAGGGTGCCCACCTCTTCCGGGCACAACTTTCCTGGCTCCCCTTCTCCTGATCCCTGAAACTTTGCAGGAGAGTGCCTTTAATAAATCTTGCCTTGCACCCACTTCACCTGGTGTCGTGTTTATCTTGCCTATAAAACCTTACACTTGGTGCCCGAAACCTGGGAGATTGAGCCCCCACCCCAGTGGGGAGGCTCTCTCTTCTCCCTAGCCAGACCTGGACCTGCCTTTCCCAACGCCACTTCTGAAGCCATGGTGAGTTTCCCCCGATTCCTCGCCTCCTTCCGGAAAGCCCTACCCTAATCCTGGCTGCCTCAGAGTGGACCTCAGGTGACCTCCATGACTCCGAGAGTCTGGAAGACGTCCTAACCTCTACAGCAGTCGACAGTTCTTCCCCAACCCAGTGGTGGATGAGGGGACGCCTTCCTCCAGCCCTCGGGTTGCCTGGCAACGAATCATGGGGACCTCCCAATCCAAATTCAACCCTAAAACATCCCGGGGGTGTTTTAGGCCTGTTGGCCAATCTTAAAACCCTGGAACTGAACCAGGACCTGCGAAAACGACATTACTGTACTGTCGCTTGGCCACAATACTGATTAGACAACCAGTCCCAATGGCCTCCGGAAGGCACGTTTAATTATCAGATTCTCATGGACCTAAATAACCTCAGCAGACACCAAGGCAGATGGGCCAAGGTCCCTTATGTTCAGGATTTCTGAACTGGTGCCCTCGTCTACCCCTCCCCCTCCTCCTCCCCACTCCTATCCCAACTCCTGACAAAGTTATCCACAGTAAACATGAAACTTCAATCAAAATTTACTGAAGGTCAAATAAGCTCATGTTACTTGTTAAAATCTGTTAGCAAAGAAATGACTAAACTGATGGTTAATTGTCTGTCTCAAAGTTTTAATGGGTAATTGCTGAGAAAGCTTTCAAAGTCTTTGGTAACCTGAAAGTTTAAAGTTTTGCTTGGATGACAAATGGAATTAAACTGTTGGACATTTAGGTCTTTTCCAAAGAGGAAAAAATGCCAAGTCATTGATTACTGAACATAGGTTTGTGCTTTTAACTTCTTACAGCAAAGAAAATAAGAATATTTAAATCTGTTAGTAAGCATGGTTTGTGCTTAACTGACTCATAAATTGGCATCTAAAGAATTCTGTTATAACCACTCACAATTGATTAATAACTGACTGGAGGTTAATAACTAAAGGTGTTTCTAAGGGTACAAAATTCTGCTAACTGTAAGATTGATGGAAATAAAGGAAGCCACTCTGTATGTAGGAAAGTAGAAGATATATAAGAAAAATTTAAGGAATGGGAGTACATTTTATTGAAAGTAAAAGGAGATAATTTTGTCCTAAATGAGATGATTGTTTGGGACAAAACCTGAATGCAAAGGAAAGTTGTAGAAGGTTTGTGAAGGGAAATAATTCAGGAACCCAATGAAAACCCGGCCATGTTTCTTAACCGGCTTACTGAGGCACTGACTCAATACACTCACTTAGACCTGGCCTCTCCAGCAGGGGCGACTGTTTTAGCTACTCACTTTATTTCTCAGTCAGCCACTGACATTCGGAAAAAATTAAAGAAAGTGGAGGAGGTCAAACTCCCATTTCTGATCTGGTGAAAATGGCATTTAAAGTCTTTAACTCCCAAGAGGAGGCAGCAGAACTTAAGCGCCAAGCCAGACTTCAACAGAAGGTCCAACTGCAGACCCAAGCCCTGGTAGCAGCCCTGAGGCCGGCAGGTTCTAGGGATCAAGAGAAGGGAACACCTAACTGCGTCCCTCCAGGGGCCTGTTTCAAGTGAAGAGCCGAGGGACACTCGGCCCGTCAATGCCCCAATCCAAAAGCACCTACTAGGCCATGCCCTCAATGCTGCATCATGGGCCACTGGAAATCGGACTCCGGAGCCTCGGGGGATTCCCGGCGCCTCCACGTGGGGGAGACCCTGAGACTGTAAGTCCTGCCTTCCAACTTCTCGGATTGGAGGATGACTGATGGAGCCCAGACTCAGACACCCCTCTCACCCATGCCAAGCCCAGGGTCACGCTCCAGGTAGTGGGTAAGTCCATTTCCTTTCTGCTGGACACTGGACATTCTGTCCTGCCTTCCTACTCAGGTCCTACTCGTCCCTCCCCAGTTGCAATTATCGGAATTGATGGTACTTCCTCCACTCCAAAGTCCAGCCCACCCCTTACATGCAGCCTGGATGGGTTCCCCTTCTCACACTCCTTCCTCATTATCCCTTCCTGCCCTGTTCCCCTACTAGGCAGGGATATCCTCCACAAACTTCAGGCCACCATTCGTCTCTCTCCCTCTCCCTCGATTTCTGCTTACCTCATCCTCTCTCTACTCCCCTCTGACTCATCCTCTATCCCAGACTGTCTCCCCTCCATAGACCCGCAGGTATGGGACATTTCCAGATCTATAGTAGCAACCCACAGGTGAGGACTTAAGCCTATCATCGACTGCCTCCCGCAGCAGGGTCTCCTTATCCCCATTAACTCACCAAGCAACAATATGTCACCACCCAGGGATGGCAGCCCTGCCTCAAGGCCCTAACGGCAGCCACCTCTCTGACAAAAGAGGCCCTCAAACTTACCTTAGGACAGCCCATCATGGTCTTCTCCCCCTATCAACTGATGGACTTCGTCAGCCACAAATCCTTGGCACAGCTTACTCCTTCCCATCTCCAATTCTACCACCTGCTATTCATAGAATACCCACAGGTCACACTCTCTGTCTCCTGTCGCCTAAATCCCACCACTCTCTTGCCAACACCTTTGTCTACCCCCACTCCTTCCCATTCCTGCTCTCAACTCCTGGAAGAACTCTCTGCCTCCCATCTAGGACTTTTGGATCTGCTGCTGCCTGACCCTGATTGCACTCTGTTCGTGGATGGGAGCTCCCTCATAGCTCTAGATGGATGGCGACAAGCGGCCTATGCAGTGGTCACCCTGGAGGCAGTCATAGAAGTGGTCCCCCTTCCCATTGGGACTACTTCTCAAAAGGCAGAACTTGTGGCTCTTACCAGGGCCCTTCACTTATCTGAGGGCCAACGGGTCACTATACTGACTCCCAGGTATGCTTTCCTTATTACTCACACTCACCCTGTCCTCTGGCGAGAAAAGGCAATTTCTCACAACCAGGGGAACCCCCATAGTCAACGGGCCTCTTATTGCCAAACTCTTCGAGGCTCTCAATTACCCTACTGAGGTGGCTATTGTCCACTGCCATGGCCATCAGGCCTCCAATGACCCCATCTCTTTGGGGAACAACAAGGCCGATTCTATTGCCTGACAGATAGCCTTAAACTCCTTTCCAGCCCCTCTCCTGTTTCTCAAAACTCCTCACAGTCCCTCGTACACTGATGAGGAGACTCAGGCCCTTAAAACATTAGGTGGCAGGTTGGATGACAAGGGATGGTATTTTGTTCAGGACAAAATTGCCCTCCCGAACAGTCTAATCCACACCCTCATTACTGACATCCACCAGTCTCTCCACATCGGTCCAAAGGCCCTATACCAATTTCTCCAACCTCTCTTTCACCACCCCCTCATCCAAAAGACCACTAAGGAGGTACACCAGGCCTGCAGAACCTGTTTTGTGGTCAATGCCCAGGGCGGCCTCCACAGACCGGGACCCACCCACCAGCTCTATGGGCATCAGCCAGGCTAGGACTGGCAACTTGACTTCACTCACATGCCTCGACACAAAACCTTCAGATACCTGCTAACACTTGTGGACACCTTCACAGGCTGGATCAAGACATTCCCCACCACTAGGGAAACAGCAGATGTGGTTGCCGTGGTTCTCATTGAACACATCATTCTGAGGTTTGGACTCCCTCTAGCCCTACAATTGGACAATGGACCAGCCTTCATCTCCAGCATCACACAACAGATCTCCGAGAGCCTCAACATCACCTGGAAACTCCATATCCCCTATTACCCCCAATCCTCGGGTAAGGTTGAGAGGGCCAATGGCCTCCTCAAGGAACAACTCACCAAATGCATTCTTGAAACCCACCTCTCTTGGCCAACCCTTCTCCCACTAGCACTCACCTACCTTAGGGCCTCTCCTCGAGGCCGTCAGGACTCAGCCCCTTTGAGCTCCTGTATGGCAGGCCCTTCCTACTCAATCACAACCTGCCTGCCTCTCCTCCACCCCTCCTATCTTATCTGCCCTATCTGACCCTCTTATGAGCCCTCCTAAGGGCTCATGCAGATGCAACCATCCCTGCCCCCAACAGCCCAGGTGAAGACTTCCCCCAGGCCCTAAATCCTGGGGACCAAGTTCTCCTATGAGAACTTCACCCAAAGTACTTACAGCCCAGGTGGACTGGTCCCCATACTATTATTCTCACAACTCCCACAGGAGCAAAACTCCTAAGACACCACCCGTGGATACACATCTCCACTCTAAAACTAGCCCCACAAAAGGATGGCTGGACTTCCCAAATCCTGGGGCCCACGCGGTTTCGGATTTCCCGTACCACTTCTCCTCACCCTCCTCCTTCTACCCCTGCCCCCAATAGCTGCCCCTCCGGTGACCCTGGGTTCAGGTGGCACTTCTTCCTAGTGGAAACTTGGACCCATGGGGACACCACACGGTCTAGTCAGCTGGTCACCACAGATTGCCAGCCCTGAGGTTGCCAGCCCTAGCAGAAATGTCCATCCTCTCCACCCCTCTCCTGCGACAGAAAAGGGCTATGTTTCTTCCCCTGGTTATTGGGTCTCCTTGGCATCTTCCCTAGTGGCCACCGGGCTGGGCACCGTGGCCCTAGCTCACTCCATAGACGCTACCTGAGATTTATCAGAACATCTCTGAACAGCCGTGGAGGCCTCAGCCGAGTCCTTGGCATCCCTACAACGACAGGTTACCTCAGTGGCCCAGGTAGTCCTACAGAAACAACGAGCCCTGGACCTGCTCACCACAGACAAGGGAGGAACCTGTTTATTCCTCAGTGAAGAATGCTGCTATTATATCAACGAATCCGGTATAGTCGAAACCAATATCGGTGCCCTGGCAAAAATCCGTGACTCCCTTGGTGGCTGGCATCGCCCAGGAATAAACCCCTCTCAGTGGTGGCTCTCCCCCTTAACGACCTGGCTCCTTCCAATGGTAAGTCCCCTTATTCTCCTCTGCCTATTAGCACTAATCGCCCCCTGTGTTCTTCGCTTCATTCAGGATCACATCCCAGAGGTTTCCAGGGTCACTGTCAACCAACTCCTCCTGCATCCCTATACCTGCCTACCGACATCCGAAGGACTCTATGACAACGCCCCTTTGCCAGCAGGAAGTAGCCAGATCTGAGTCGCCACCCCTATTACACCAAAAAGGTCAGAATGTTAGGTCGGCGGGCTCCAGGAGTGCAGGAGGAACAATAGAAATGACCTCAGGGTCCCACCATCTTCCAGCCTCCCTCCACCCTCTTTCCTTCACCCTTGACTCTTCCGCCAAAAGGATGTATGCCCAGGTCACGACTCCATAGGTAACCCGATACCTATGCAGGAAATAGATGAAAGACCCTTGCCAACTCCCTCCCAGTGCGACTTTCCCCACTCCCCTTTCTGGAGTTGAGGAACCTCACCCGAGGGTGCCCACCTCTTCCGGGCACAACTTTCCTGGCTCCCCTTCTCCTGAGCCCTGAAACTTCGTGGGAGACTGACTTTAATAAATCTTGCCTTGCACCCACTTCACCTGGTGTCTTGTTTATCTCGCCTGTAAAACCTTACATTAGTATTGTCTTTTTTTTTTCATTCAAACTGAGATTTTGCTGGTTCTTGGTATGTAAGTAATTTTTGATTGTGTGCTAAACATTTACAGCATTGTGTTATGAGAGTCAGGATGTTACTCAAATCTTGTACTGTAGCAGGTCTCTGCTAATGCTGCACCAGTGAAGTAAGTGTGTATGTAGGGGATGTTATCTCCTCACTAGGTCCAGGTAGAAGTTCAATCTGCGAATTTTCTTCTTCCAAGATGGTTAGCTAAAACAGGTGGATATTATAAAAAAATATTTCTGCCTTACTAGGTCACCTTTTTATCTCTTTTCTTGATCCTTTGGACAAAGAAAGCAGATTTGGGGGGAGCTATTTTTTTTGCCTGCACCTGTTGTCATTTCTAGGTTGCAGACTTTCCAGTGTCCAGTCTGAGATAAATAAGAGGCAAAAAGAAAACCTAAGAAACTTACCACAGTGTCAGTCCTTAAGTTCTGAGGACTGTAGCTACTCTGCCTTCTCTCCACCTTTTAGACTTTAAAAAAAAAAAAAAGTTTAAAAAACATATATTATGCTCAAGTACCTTAGTTATAGTTAGCAGCAGCAATAAGGGGAAACGAATCTACTCCATCTGACACAGAACTAAATATCCTACTTTTATTAAAAATAAAACAACAACAACAGAAATAATGCAGTGGTCAGACTACTGTAGTCTTTAAAGCTGCTCCCTGTTTTGATTCTGTAAATGGAAGAGTCAGGGAGGGATAATTTGTCTTTCTATCTTCAGCAATGACTGGGTAGGGAGAGCACTTTGTTTTTTTGATGTAGCAGGTGTTTTGCTCTGAGTAAATCAATAAGTTAACATTTACCTAGAGCTAGTAGAATTAGCATATGAAACAGGGCCTGGAGAGATCCTGACCAGGTAAATGTTCTGCATCTCTTTTGAAAGCTATGCAATTAACAGAGCAACTGTAGTTTCTTCCTTGTTAATTGGTATACTTCCTGTATTTCCCCATGACCTCTCTGGTACTGGCATTTATTGCATACACTTATGCTGTATATTCCTAAATTGGGTGAAACTCCTTTAAGAGAGCAGGAAACAGCTCCTCTACATCTTGTCTTTCTTACAGATGCCTCCTGAACATTGTTACACACTATAGAGGGTCACAAATAACTGATGCAATTATTCATCCTCCTGTGAGTCTGGGTAGCATAAGCTAGTCCTTCTTATGTACAACCACCCTGCTTTCAGACCTTGAAGAGTGTGACATGGACTATGAGAGATAGCATCTCCCCAGGGCAGACTTGTCTTTAAAAAACACTGAGCTCAAGAAGAAAACCCACAGGGACTACCCAACCCACCAGGAGCTGTTTATTGAAATCTCTTCCCAGGATCTTTGTGTTTGGGGCTCAGCTCACCATCTTCAGGCATAAACCAGAGAGTTCACATCTTTGTTTATTGGTTGCCAGCCATTCCTCCATGATTTTCGTCTCTCCACCCACCTTTCCCCCAATAAATACATTTGTTGAATGAATGTAGATATGAATGAGTGAATGGAAGAAAGATGAACGAAATAAAATGAATGAACTTGGAAGCTACAAAGGTGCCTGAAAACGCAGAAATTCTCATGAATTTCAAATTTATTGACTGAGGATGTACCGGGGCTGGGAGATCGTTGTACAGAAACCAAAGAGGAAAAACTGCAGAACAAGATGAAGCCCCAGAGCTCAGTGGCTCGGGTGTTGACACCTGAAGGATTTGGGAACATCAGGGCAGTATCATGAGACCGCTAAGCCCATTGGCGCTCACGGAGAATACTTCCATCTCTTTCTTCTCCGCGGCGTCTAACGGGCCTTATTTGCTTGGCCAGGTAGGAGCCTGCTTCTGCTGGGTCTGGTGGCAGATCGGGACGCCCTTGCCACCCCCGGAGGAACCGCAGCCCCCGGAGGAGCCACCGCCGCAGCCGGAGCCGCCGCCGCCCCCACCACTGGAGAAGCAGCCACCGCCGCCCCCGGAGGAGCCAACACCGCAGCCGGAGCCGCCGCCGCCGCCGCAGCTGGAGAAGCAGCCACTGCCGCCCCCAGAGGAGCCGCCGCCGGAGCTGCCTCCGGAGGATCCCCCTCCGTAGCTCTGCTGAGGCATGCACGAGGCCTGGGTGGTCTGCTGAGAGAAGTAGCCAGAGCCGCCGCCGCCGCCGCCGCCGCCGCAGCCGGAGCCGCCGCTGCCGCCGCAGCCGGAGCTGCCGCCGCCCCCGGAGGAGCCGCCGCCGCAGCCGGAACTGCCGCTGCCCCCGCAGCCGCCGCTGGAGACGCTTCCGTAGCTCTGGCACTGGACCTCTTGGCCCGAACCGCCGCCGCCGCCGCCGCCGCCGCCGCCGGAGTAGCAGCCACTGCTGCAGCCGGAGGAGCCGCCGCCGCCGCCGCAGCTGGAGAAGCAGCCACCGCCGCCCCCGGAGGAGCCACCCCCGCAGCCCGAGCCGCCACCTCCGGAGCTGGAGAAGCAGCCACTGCCACCCCCGGAGGAGCCACCACCCCCCGAGTACTTGACACTCCCACCGGAACCTCCTCCGCAGCCTCCGGAGCCGCCGCCGCCGCCGCCGCCGCAGCCGCCGCCGCCGCCGCCGCCGCCACCACCAGAGTAGCCTCCGCAGCCAGAGCTGCTGCTGCCGCCGGAGTACTTGACGCTCCCGCCGGAGCCGCCGCCGCCGCCGCAACCGCCGGAGCCGCCGCCGCCGCCGCTAGGGAAGCCACAGCCGCCGCCACCTCCGCCGCCTCCGCCGCCTGAGGTCTTCCCGCAGCCGACTGGGGGTAGAGGGGTGGGCTGCTTTTTCTGGTGAGACATCTTGTCTAAGGAGGAATGGAACCCTGAAAGGAGAGCAGAGAGCATCACTGGACCAGCCGTAAGAGGATGCTGCGGAGGAGGCAGCTGCATGCATTCATGCAGCCCTGGAAACGCCCATCAACCTCAGAGCAACACTGTCTGGGCCTGGCTTGAAGCCCTCTGTTGAGATCTGGGAGAGCTCTCAGATGGGACTCTTAGGATTAGTGCTTTCGGAAGAGTTGTACTCCCCCTCAGAAAGTCTTTACCAAGCTTTAAATAGGCCAGTAGTGTTGCCCATTTCTCTCTCCCAGCTTGGCCTCTGGCATCTGCTGTGTGATTTGGCAGCAAATGACCCACACTCCCTTATCCGTCCTCAACTTCTATAAAATGAGAGGGTTAGAGCACTTCATCTTTCAGGTCTCTGTTCCCAACACGGATTCTCTGAATACAGATAGAAATTAGCACAAACCTCCACCTACGGTAGGGGATTTTTGTCTGAATGTCAGAGGTTTTTGCTCCCCACCCGACATGCTCTTAGTTCAGGGATGCCATGGTGGGTGGCTCATTCAACTAAGTGTCAGACTCTTGATTTCGACTCAAGTCATGATCTCAGTGTTAGATTTAGCCCAGAGGCAGGCTCCTCCTTCAGCAGTGAGTCTGCTTAAGATTCTCTCTCTCTCTCTCTCTGCCCCTCCCCCCCCTAAAATAAATAAATCTTTAAGGGGGGAAAAAAAGCGCTCTTATTTCAAATTCTTGGTTTGAGCCTAGGCATGATACCAGGGCTAGTTATCAGAAAAGGCTACCCCCTCCCACCCCTGGTCCTGTCTGGACATAGGGGAAAAGACCCAGTGGTCCTTTGGACCAGCATCTCTGACCAGAAGATATAGGCTTTGTTTACATCCAAGCTTGGTTGAGGCAACCATTACTAGTAGGAAGTTGTGTCCCAGTATCTCATACCATTTCTCTTTCAGAACATCTCTGAAAAACTGGTACCAGGTTCCTGTGGCTCCCCAAATCTCCCCCATCTGCAGCATTCTCTGAATTACTCCCCCAGTTCTCCCTTATTCTTTGGAAGTAAGACTCAGCCTCTCCTCCTGACAGGAGCAAGAGGTCCATCCTGCCCATTCACAGGGGTAGTCTGCAGAATGTCCATGTGTGCCCATCACTGCCTGGCCCTACTGGGATGCCAGAGAGACAGAACGTAGTCTTGCCTTTGTGGAATTCCCATTCTGGCCAGAAAACCAGAGATACCTTCCGTAGAGCAGCAGCTCAGCCCCCAACTTCCAACCTGAATTACCTCTAAACATGAATGCAGTTGGAAAGGCAGAGATCCTGTAGTTTCCAAAGAGAAGAGAGGACTTACAGGTCTGTGCCCTGGTCCACCTAGCCTGAGCAGGGCTGGGGAAGACTAGCTGGAAAGATGAGAGCCAGGAGAACTCACACTTACCTGAAGCACCAGGGGCTGAGTGAGGAGAGAAGATGCTGGCTTATGTGAAGAGCTCTGGAGCTTCCAAGGTTTTATACCACACTTGAGCCCTGACTCATCTATTAATCTGGGTCTACCTCTCATATTTGGACTCAGTTATGTGACCTATGGCTGCCGCCCCACCTGTCTGTTGATTACAGGCACAGGGTGGCCCATTCATGAAGATTTTTGCATACTCTAGATGGGCAGCCTAGTCTGCATCTCTGATGCAACTATGTAGCAGCAGGGATGGCTAGCCAAAGTGGATGGCAGACATTGTTTCCAAAACCTGTGGCAAAGGGCACATGCCATGAGACCTAGGTCTCTGGCTCTTGAGGTGGCCCAAGAGAGTCACACTGGAGATCTCAGTCCTTAGTCCAAGAAGTGGGAACTAGTCTTTGGCTTTTGATCCCATTGCTTGGAACCCTTGGAACTTTAGAGAGAACCCATCCCTCTTTTGCCTAAAGTTTCTCCCCCAGGGTTTCATGTGTGGTTCACTAAAGTGTTCTTGTCTTGAAACTAGCTTGAGAGAATGTATGAGTCCCCCATACCCAGTTCTGGGCTTCACACCATGGACAGGGCTGTAACTAATGGGACATGAATATCTACTTTGATTTATTCCTGGAGATTTATTCGTCTGAAAAAAGTGATTATTGATACTTTGCATGCAGAGGAACAAGCTAAAGAGCTCTATCATGTGGTCCTTCCTACCATGGCCCTTTGGCCCTGGCATCCTGCGGTCTTGTGTGGCAACAATGACCTCAGCCTAAGAGGCAGCTGTGAAATAGAAAGGACTTGAATTTAGGTGTCCGGATTAGGGTGCTCCGTATGCTACTTGCCAGCTGTGTCACCTTGGACAAAGTCACAGCACCTTACCTGGTGCCTAACATAGGAAGCACTCAGTAAGTATTTGTTGATTATTGAATGAGTAGGCTTCTGATGACCAGTTACCCTGTCTATCAAATAGGAGTAGTAGGGCTCCTGGGTGGCTCAGTGGGTTAAGCCTCTTCTTCGGCTCAGGCCATGGTCTCAGGGTCCTGGGATCGAGTCCCGCATCGGGCTCTCTGCTCAGTGGGGAGCCTGCTTCCCCCTCTCTCTGTGCCTGCCTCTCTGCTTACTTGTGGTCTCTGTCTGTCAAATAAATAAATAAAATCTTTAAAAAACACAAATAGGAATAGTAATGTTTCTTTCATAGACTCGGGAAGAAGGAATAGTTACAATAAACTGTAGGTGATTATGTTCTTTTTATTCTCTCCTATTATAGCACAGTCTTGCCTCCAACTTGGTCTGCCTTTGGACAGAAAGACCAGAAAGTCTTAAGTCTATGGATAGCTAGAGGCAAGTTCTTCAGTAAGAAAATACTCAAAGATTTTCCATTGACCCTGGATGAGTAGTATCACTTCTGTGTATGAAGAGCATGCCCCCCTTCTTTCATCATCAGAACCCAATTGCTATTGTTTAAGAAATGTCAGTTGAGCTTTGTTCCACCCACCTATGTTTTGCAATGACAGTGCCAATAATAAATTGACTATTAATTATGGTGGCTTAATGATCAAGTGATCCTGTTTAGACTGTGGTCTTCAGAAACTTGTGGTGCTTGTTCTAGTTTGGATGGCATGAACCCAGGTAAACCCACATGCTCCCTTCCTAAGAGAATAGCCAAAAGGGAAAAACCAGGATCTGTTGAAGAAAGCAGGTTTCTCAGCTTGAAGGTGAGGTGTCAGGGAGATTTTGAAGGGAAACAGGCTCCAACTAGATTGCCACAGGTATAACAAAGAATGGTTTTATTTAGTTGGGCAGCACTAGAGAAGGGGAGAAAGTGTAGACCATGTGCAGTTCCAGCACTGATCTGTGGGCCTGTGTTGATCTATTACTGTGTGTTCTCTAGTCTGGAGGTAAATGTAAGTAAAAGGATGTCAGCAGTGCATCCTTGAGAAGGAAAGTTCTTTTATTTTGAAATCATGGCCTTCCTACTTTTGGGTGTGTTAAAAATATCATTTCTTTTAAAAGTGATGGATGCTCCAGGAGGTTGTAGTTGTTTCTTTTAAGTCCTCACTTGACCAAAAATAAATAAATAAATAAATAAATAAATAAAAATAGAACAGTTACCATATTGTTTTGCGGGAGGTGTTACTACTCTGAAATTCTGATGTCTGGGAACCTCAAGTGCAAGTGACCCATTGCCCATGTCAGTTTGGAGGGTCCATGTTCTTAAAAGAAATATATGATATTTTCTTGCTTTCTATGATTTAAGATGCTAGGAATTTATTCATTAATCCAGCCAACAACAGTGTACTAGGTACTACAGTGAACATTAATAGAGTCAGAAGCCTTGTCAAAAATTATGCACAGATCACCTTGGTGGATTTGGAAGAGAGATACTCCATGACTGCCCCTGCCACCCTAGATGGCATTTAATAAGGAAACCCTTTTAACGAGCTCATCTACTTTGTTAGTATGTAGAAAAGGTCAATGCAACATGGTATTGGCAACAATGCTAGATCTTGTGGCTCTAAGTTAACCTTGTCTGAGGTGTGAATACATGAACCTCATTCTCCATTTTCTCTCTCTAGACCAGATGTAGTAAGATGCTGTGTGGACACCAACTGATGATCGTATTTCAACAAATCCATGAGGAAATGATGGGATGTTGTAGAATTATTATACTTGAGTATTTGGTTTTATAAAATTTTACATGTCATATTTTTAAGATTTATAACCTTAAGCACTTAGTGCTGAATATATGCTTACTAGCATGCTTGAGTTCTGCAGCCTCACATTAGATCTTGGTTCCTGCCTATACCTGTACTCTTAGAGGAAATGGATTGTAAAGCAAACACAGCAGTGCCTAGTGTGGTGTTAGTTGTTAATAGCTGCTCAGTAAATCCTAGTGGAAATGAAAGAAATTCTTAATGCCTATTGACTAATAGCCCCAGTGCAAGGAGGGACACGGTCCCTGTCCCAAGCAATCCTCAGTCTGAGGGGAGATCACAGCTCTTGAGTTTGAAGAGCCCCAATCTGACAGAAGCCTGCTCATCACAGTCTTTAAGCATCTAAAGCTACACACATGCATTTTCTTGACTGAGAGCTAACAAACTACCTAACTGAGGGTTAAAGGGCAACAGGTAGTTTGTAAAGAATAAAATGGACACAGGGCAAGGGCTCAGGAGCACTGGTAGGGCAGGCATAAAGCTTGGAAGCCCTTA
Source organism: Lontra canadensis (assembly GCF_010015895.1). NCBI lineage: Eukaryota > Metazoa > Chordata > Mammalia > Carnivora > Mustelidae > Lontra > Lontra canadensis. Next base: position 3,262,369 of record NW_022631136.1, on the reverse strand, counting down.
ACATTGTCCACATTTGATATGAAAATTTCCTCTTTAAGACCTGGCCAGAAAGTGCCTCGAAGCCTCAGGCACCACCACCCACACTGGGCTACATTTTGGTCCTCTCTCCAGCCCTCTAGGGTTAACAGTTGGGAGAGGTGGTTGTCTTTGTTAGAAGTCTGGGAGGACACCTCTGTAGTGGTTCACAGCTGCTAGAATTACTTCTTCAGGAAGCTTCCCCAGCTTCATCCATCCATGTGTTCCATCTTCGACACTTTCCCTTTCCAAGTTCTTAAGGAACAACTGTACAAGTTACAGCCTGCTAAGGACACAACCAGGAGCCTTGTTTCCTTTTTCAAATTATAACTGTTCCTGACAGCCAGGCCCCTATTAGTTCTTTATTCTACACCCTAAGACTTAAAGAGAGTTCATAGCATCCTGGGGTTTTTTCTGGACATGGTGACTCTTGAATGACTCTTTTGGGTGCTCCTGGAGTTCATCTTTGCAAAAGAAGGAGGCTCACAACTGAGTTCTAGCACTCCTGAATAACTTACAGATGCATGCAAGATGTGCCCAGGGAGCCCAGTGTGCCCAGGGAGCTCACTGGCTTGGCTCAGACACTTTCTGTGTGGACAGACTCTGGTGTTTATGGACTGCTGCAGCATGTGTTTTGTCCATTCCTCACAAGGCTCTTGAGTGGGACACTTGGGTGGCTCAGTTGGTTAAGTGTCTGTATTCAGCTCAGGTCATGATCCTGAGGTCCTGGGTTCAAACCCCACATCAGGCTCCCTGCAGGCTCCCCTTCTTCCCCACTATGTTATCTCTCACTATCTCTCTCTCTGTCTTTCAAATAAATAAATAAATAAAATATTTAAACAACAACAACAAAAACAAGGGTCCTATGTGCTCAATGATATCTTCATTTCCCAGATAAGGAAGCAACCAGTGGAGGCTAATGGAATTGCTCAAATTTTCACAACCTTTAAGCGGCAAAGCCAGGATTCAGTCCTTTGGATTCCAAATCTTTCATTCTTTCGAAGTATTACATTCCTCTTCTTTTTGAATCAATATAAGCAGAATGAGGGGATGACATTCCAGTCAGGCTTAGGTTCACACCCTCTTGGTGCCAGAGAACAGAGCTTGCTCTCGTGGACGTTCCCAGCTGCACAAGGACAGTTCTTTTTACTGGGGGACTGCAGGAGCCGAGGGGACATGTAGAGGTCATCTGGCTCTTACCATTGGTGAGGGTAGATGAAGAACCCAAGGCCCAGAGAGGCTAAACCACTTCCTAAAGCCATATAACAAGGCTGATACTAGACCCTGAGTCTCTGTCCTCCCCACTCAGGGCTTTGCCTACTGTAAACTCAGGCTGAAGCTTTGTTCTTTCACCTGACAACATCTCCACATGTTGGCAGTGAGACCAGGAGTAGTTAAAATGACAGTAAAAGTATCTCATAGTTGAACAAACATGTTCAAAGAAGCTCCTGAGCCTGGGTGCTATAGGCTCTGGGCCTGGAAGTATATTGCTGGTATGGAGGCCTTCCACAGCTACGCAGCTGCTCTGCAGCCTGAGCTAACACAGAAATTTTATAGGCAGGGAGGAGCAGTGAACAGCTTTTGTGGGCCCCTAGTCCTGCTTGGGAGATAGGCAGTGTCAGGGGAAGCCTTTTAAGACTTTTGTGAGTGGTGGTAATTGGTGTTTCCAGAATGTTGGCCCAGCCCATCCACTGATAATTCCTAATAATCCACTGGTTTTCCACTGATATCTTCAAGTGGATAATCCATGTTGCTTTAACTGACTCTCAACTCAAATAGAATCTGGAAATCAATAGGATATGAAGGAAAAAGTACATGATCCTCTAGGCTTTGTTCTAGAGTTTCAAACCAAATTTTTTTGGGGGGGCATGCTGTTTTAGATGATTATCTCCAATATACTTCTCTTTTATTGGGGTCATTGAAAACCCGAAACAAGTTAAGTGCCCTTTCGACTTTGGTCTCAAATTTCAATACTTAACAAGCTTCTCTCAGGAACTCCCTGGGGCTACAGTGGGCTTTGGGTGTGGCCTTTCTGACGCACAGGCTGTTAATGGGGTTTGCTACTGAAGACCAGAATTTAGGTCCAGTCTCTGTCTTGAACAGTAAAGCTTGTTTATCAGACTTGTTGATTATCCTTAATTTTTGCTCATTCTTCAAACTATCCTACTCATTTCAATAGCTGAACTTGCTGAAATTGGGTGGATTTATGGCAAACCTTCTTACTGCTTAGGAAAGTGGGAATGGTCGTGATTTGGTAAGTGGCTCTCTATTGAATTCTTTACTGGTTCCCTTGATGTGCTTGGAGTATTCCAAGACTACAGAATCATCATTCACATCTGGTGTGGATTCCTAGGGCCTTCCCTTCCAGGCTAGGACCATCATCCAGACAAAAATCAGATCCTCCTAAATTTTCATATCTCCATCTAACTTAGAGTATTTGATAAATACTTGTTCATCAGCCAAGGAGATGATGAGAATTTAGTCTCATATCCCAGGGTAAATGCAATCTGATTTAGTTTTCCATAGAAAGTACCTTAAATAAAGTGGACATGGCAAACAGCTTTCCCTTGCCATCTCCCATCTTTCATCCAAGGTGCCTGATTCCCCCCATCACCTCCTGATTCTTATTTTTCAGAATATCCCTTGGGTCTTACCTTCTTAGAGCTTTCTGGAGGGGGTTGAAGCAGGACTAGGGGCACTTCTGAGGTTTGCCAGTCTGGTCTGTTTTGAGGGTTAGGGATTAGAATCTTTCCTTTTCTGAGGTTTTGGGGTCTTGGGAGTTCTGTGATCTAAAGCTTAGGTAAGGCATTATCCACCCCCAACCTCAATTTCTCTATCTGTAAAGCCAATCTGACTTCTGACTGGTTTCCTTTTGGCCCCTCCTTCCCAGGGCGCCTCTTTCCCAGGGCCCCCCACTGGACCAGAGAGGAGGGAGAAATGAGGGTCGGAGGCATTGACAGGAAAGAAACTTAGGTGGGATGACAAGAGTCAATAGTCCCTGGAAAAAAAGCCTAGAAGCTCTCCGACCTCCCTGCGTGCTAGCTTTGGGTTCCAGTGAAAGGCATTTGGGGAACTTTTCTTCAACAAGAGCATTTCCCCCCACCTGAGCTTGCTGTGGAGGAGGAGGGAGGGATTTAGCAGGAGAGCTGGGTGAGGAAAGTTGGCATATGCTATGAGTAACCTTTGCAGAGTTGCCCAGGGTGGATGTAATTGCAGGGGATTAAGAAAAGCATGTGGGCAGGCCAGAGTTGCCTTAGATCCTTCTGTGATTAACATGTATCACTTTGGGTCTCAGAGCAAGGATTACTTTGGCTCCTGAATGTTCACACAGTGAATCCCCTGGTGGTGAAAACTGGTCCCTTACCCTCTAATAAGTCATTTTGCTATAAAATGCAATGAAAAACAAAACAAACAAAACCCAATTAACCTTGCCATGAATAACTTGAAAAGCAAAGCAGAGGGGCACCAGGGTGGCTCAGTCAGTTAAGCATCTGGCTTTGCTCACATCACGGTCTCAGGGTCCTGGGAGCAAGCCCACACATCAGGCTCCCTGGTCAGTGTAGAGCCTGGTTCTCCCTCACCCCCACTCCAGCTCATGCTCTCTCTTGCCATTCCTCAAATAAATAGGTAAAATCTTTTTTATTTTTATTTTTTTAAAGATTTTATTTATTTATTTGACAGAGAGATCACAAGTAAGAAGAGAGGCAGGCAGCGGGGGGGGGGGGTAGCAGGCTCCCCGCTGAACAGAGAGCCTGATACAGGGCTCGATACCAGGACCCTGAGATCATGACCTGAGCTGAAGGCAGAGGCTCAACCCACTGAGCCACCCAGGTGCCCCAGGTAGGTAAAATCTTTTTTAAAAAAGAGAAGAAAAGCAGAGAAAAAAAAATTATGGATAATTCCAGTGTTTTAAGTACAACTAGTTGTTTAAGTTTTGTTGAGTATTTTAATCTTGATCTTTTTTTCCCTTTCTTTATACTTTCTTTTCCTGTAAAGTTCCTATTTTGGGTGCTAATTTTCCATGTGACATTTTTATCATGCACATATTCCCATGTCCCTCCACAGTCTCTTTAACCATTAGATTTAGTGGCTGTGCTCCTTTGCCTACTCCTAATCTTCCAGCTGCCCTGTACCCTCTGTACCCTTGAGAACTCATTATTGAATTTTGTTGGGTCTTGATTAGACGTCTCCCTGATAGATAGTTGGCAGGGACTTTATCTTCCTTTATATTCACAGAGCGGCTATATAGTAAGTGAGGAGAAATGTTAGTTGCATGAGGACCACCCCCCAACTCTTTAAACTTCTCATCTCCCCTCTCTTTGTGTAGAACCTAGTGCCTCAATTCCTTTTAACTCCCACTTCATAGAATCATTTTTTTCCCTCAAATGTTGTTTTCATTTTGTCTCCAACTTCTCCTCTCAGGGCCAGGATAGCCTTGGAAATATGAAAAACAATTTAATTCCAGTTAGTTAACATACAGTGTAATAGTTTCAGGTATATATAGTAATTCAACACTTCCATGCAACACCCAGTGCTCATCAAAAAGCACTGCTTTCTTTTTTTTTTTATTATTCACTTTATTTATTAACATATAATGTATTGTTTATTTCAGGGGTACAGGTCTATGAATCATCAGTGTTACACAATTCACAGAGCTCACCATAGTACATACCCTCCCCAGTGTCCATCACCCAGCCACCTCCCCCATGATACATCCCTCCCACCCCACTCCATTCCAGCACATCTTAATCCCTATCACCTATTTCACCCATCCCCCACCAAACTCCCCTCTGATAACCATCAGTTTGTTCTCTATCCTTAAGATTCTGTTTCTTGGCTTATCTCTCTCCCTTTTTTTTTTCTTTGCTCATTTGTTTTGTTTCCTAAATTCCACCCATGAATGAAATCATGTGGTATTTGTCTTTCTCTGACTGACTTATTTCACTTAGCATTTTATTCTTTATCGCCATCTGTGTGTTGCAAACCTTTTAGTGTATTGCGGGGTGGGGAGGCAGCAAGGGGTCAGGGCAGAGGAGTCAGCAGTTTAGTAGAGTGTTTGGAAAACAAATCATTTAGGATGCTTGAATTCAATGATAGCCAAGCACCTGAGGGACAAGGGAATGTAGAGAAAAGAAGCCAGTGGATAAGCCTTCTTGGAAGTGGGGTTTTGAGTTAGGATTGGTAAATAGTGAAAACTGTAGATAGGTTTCTCCAGCTTTGGGCTTTGGCTCTAATGTTACCTTCATGTGGATGTGAATGGGTGTGCATGTGTGATGTATGTACACCATGAGTGATGTGTAGGTGTCCATGTGTGATTCATGTACACATATCTGCATGTACATGTTATATGCTTATACATGTTTCTCTGTGTATGATGTGTGTAGACATGTGTGATATGTGCACATGTCAACGTGTCCATGTGGCATGTATACAAATGTCCACATGTACATGTCATGTGTGCATACATCAGTGTGTGTGTGTGTGTGTGTGTGTGTGTGTGTGTGTGTGATGTGGGTATACATGTCTGTGTATATGTGTGTCTGTCTCCTTTCCACAAACTTCAGTATTGCTCCTCACGTCAGACTCTTCCTCACAGAACCTGTTCTCTCTCTCCTGGGAATCCTGGCCCTGGAATTGCTGTCAGACAGCCTCAGTCTCCTCAGAGACTGACCCACATCATTTTCCATGATTTGTGTCTCTAGCCATGGCAGTAGATTTGCCCCACATCAGGACAAAGCCCAGATATTTTAGTCCAAAGGGCCTTTTGTGGTTCAGTACTCCCCACATCTGACTGTTTTCCTATAGAAGCATTTTGCTTCAGACAAACTCAATGATCCTCTCTCCCACTGAGTTGGTTGTGTTTAATGGCTTTGTATATTCTCTTTTTTTTTTTTTCCTGAATCTGTTCATGCCCCATTTCCTTGGTTTGTTTAACTCTGATTTTCCTTTTAATATTCTATCAGACATCATCCCTCCAGGAAACCTTACTCAACACCCCACTGATTGAGAGAGCACCTTATCTGCAGCATGGTAATTCTGCCCCCTCCACCAGATTGGGAGCTCCTTGCAGGAGTTGGGTCTTGTTCACTGTCCCACATCTCAAGCATCAGCACATGCCTGGCATAGCCTGGTGTAGATGCTGGTAGAATGGAGGAATGAATGATGTACTCTCCATCTGCCCACGTCTGGAATTGTCAGTGGCCTGGATATTGTGTTTTAGCCTGGGTGGGGAACATATTTAGTCTCTGTCCTATTTTCACTTCCCTGACAAGATTGTTTGCTCCTGGAGGACAAAGATGGCATTTGCAGCTCTTAGTAAACCTGGAGCCTATGGACAAACAGGCGCTGAGTGTTTATTGAAAGGAAAGAAAAAAAGAAAGAATGAAATGGAGAACAGAGGGAGAAAGAAAGAAAGAAAAGGAGGGTAGAAAGGGCATGAGAATTGTTGCAGGTTTTGTAACACTACTAGTTTGAGTCTGGCCAAAATACTGACTTTCTTTCCCTTCCCAAATTTGGGTTATCTGATCTCATTCTGGCAACTGCATGAAGTTATAAGACCCATTTGATCCCCAAAGAAGGAGATAGTCGGATATTACATCATTTTAGAAGTTTTATGAAGGTTTTTAGAAGGTTTCTGAATTATTGCTGTGATTTCATTTCAATATGATCGATATTAATATCTAATTAAATTATCCTTTGGTGTTTAATTGCTCTCCATGATTAATTAAGACATTTTACTCCTCATAATCCCTGCTGGATCCTATATGGGTTACAGAAGAGTTACATAAAATGAGGTGTGCTTTCCACTAATGAATCACAAACATTCCTTGTTGTAATAATGTACTATTTTTCTCCCCACACTTACAAAACTGCTGATGTTTGTGCTAGGCCATGTATTTGATGCCTGAGTTAGTGCCTTAAATAGTCTTGGAATCTGGGACAAGTCACACGACTTTACCTTAAAGAGTTACCTTAAAGTAAGGTTCAGAATAATATCAACCTCACAATTATTGGGTAATATATGAGAGAACCAAATTTCAACACTGGACCATGGTTTGAATATTTTTAATTGAAGAGAGGAGATTAGGAAATAGAATCTGGAAATATAATCACTTATTTGAGCATTTGAGAATGAAGAGAAAAAGAGATTCCTCTACATCTCTCCCTTTAAAAAAAAATGAAAATGGCTTGTTTATGTTTGAGATTGTGGATGGGGATAGAAAATATTTATTAGACATATATAAATATGTAACTGGATGATAAAACTTTGCAAAAAGAATGAATAAAATATTAAAATATTACTTTTGGGACATCTGGCTGGCTCAGCAGATAGGGCATGGACTCTTGATCTCAGGGTTGTGAGTTTGAGTCCCATCATGGGAATACAGATTACTTTTAAAAGAAAAAAGAAACAAGCACCTGGCAGCCCCTGCCTGGCTCAGTGGGTAAAATATGTGACTTTTGATCTTGGAGTTGCAAATTTGAACCGCACATCAGGAGTAGAGTTTACTTAAAAAAAAAAAAAAAAGTTACTTTTGACCTTCAAAAGATCCTAATCGTTTTAATATTTTCCTATATTTGCTAATTTGGATAAATTGTCAAAGTAAATCTTTCCTTTAACCATCTCTTCCTGCCATGAATAGAATACAAAGGCTATATTTTTATAAATTTTGAAATTTTTTTAGAAATATTTATCTATATTTTTCAACTATGTTTAATATGTATTAGAATAAGCACTTCAGATTTATGATTTTTATGGATATTATTGCTTAGGATAAGATAAAAGAAGGTAATATGGTGGTAATATACCTTTTGAAATAAATTTGGCAAAGTAAAAATAGTGGATTTAGAGAAAAGTATTAATAATGCAAGGATTAATATAGTATTAATAATACATGGATATGGGAAAAACTGTGAAGGAGGAACATGAATTACTGAGGTTTTGGAAGCCCTAGATTACAACATAGGCCCTGCTATTTTCCTTTGGAGGGTTCCAAACATCTTCCTGGGAAATACAGACTCTGGTATAGGAGTTGGGCCTCAGGTTCAGCTGAGGGTAGGAAATGGCTCCATTGTGAGAGTAGGCCCAGCTCTGTCCTGCTGAAACAATATGGACCTGGGGAGCACCAAGACTCAGGAGCTAAGTCTTCCTTCAGGGGCAGGCCAGAGTCATCCTGAACAGGCAGTGTGTCCTTTGAGCCCTATTCCTTCCTTTGGAGCCCCAGCCTCTTCCATTCTGTACCCAGGTCATTATCTGAAATGGTCTCTGCATTGTGGCAAGACTTTGGTGACCGAACAGTTTCAGGAGACATGGGGCAGAATCTTGGCTCCACCACTTGCTAGCTATGGCCATAAGTACATTACTTAACCTTTCTGAACCTGTATCTCCATGTGTAAAATGGCTTTGGTCTGCTAATGTTTTGAGGGTGTTGTGAGGATTAAGCACGATCTATTATTTGGAAAAGCTATTGGAAAATAGTAGGTGTTTGATTAAGTGCCAAACTCAAGGAAAGACTGTGCGATCCATTTAAACTAGAGTGTAGACATCTGATAGTAGTTCAATGTAAGTCTCCATGTAGGGGGCAAATAGTTGGAAGGGTCAGAATTATAGCTGAAAAGATGAAGCTTTTATGGTAAAATGTCAGGTGTCATTAGGGGGTTGAGCGTGGAGATGTGATCAGGGGAAATCTTTCGAGGGCAGATTTTATCCAGTGAGGTTGCATTCCCTATGGTTAATGTTGGGTTGGATGTTTGGCTGGCTTTATCCTTTTTGTCCAGTTTTCTTCCATATTCTTCTCTGAGTCACTCATTCACTAATATTATTATTACCAATGTTGAAACTACCATTTGTTGAGCACTTACTATGTGACAAACACTATGTTAAATAATCTAGTGTTTCTTTGTTTAAACCTTATCATATTCATATATACAATGGACTATTACTCAGCCATCAGAAATGAAGAATACTAACCATTTACAACAGCTGGAATTAAAGCTAACTTATTAAGTTTCCGTGATGGAACAGAGGGCATCATTGTGGCTCTCTTCAGCAGGGGATGTCCAGGTTTTGGGACCCCAAATCAACCTTGCTTTGGGCTGGTTGGAAAGGAGGTTCTCAGCCAAGCAATATTATGCAATCCGAGAGGTCTCTTCCAATACTAGGTAATGTGCCCCCTTTCTGAGCCTCTAAAATGATCTGAGCTTATATTTTTTTAAGAACTTATTTATTTATTTGACAGAGAGAGATCACAAGTAGTCAGAGAGGCAGGCAGAGAGAGAGAGAGGAGAGGAGGGAGTAGGCTCCCCACTGAACAGAGAGCCCAATGCTGGACTCGATTCCAGGACCCTGAGATCATGACCTGAGCTGAAGGCAGAGGCTTAACCCACCGAGCCACCCAGGAGCCCCTGAGCTTATATTTTTAAAAACCAGTTGCCATATTTTATTTACATTATGTGTTAATGTCTGTCTCCTTTGCAGTGCTAAGAACTTGAGGACAGAACTGAAACTTTACTGACCATCCAACATGTAGTACTTAGCCCAATGTCTGTCATGCAGTGATGTCCTGTAGATATAGGAGAATATCATAAACAAGGCGATTGTATGTAGTAGGGGACAGGTGAGCAGATATTTGAGAGAAGAAGAGGAAGCAGGAGAAAAGAGTAAGGATTTTCGGAGATGCTTGGCATTTATCGTTCTAGAAGGATACTATTTCATTGGAAGATAAACATGTCATGGTGAGTAGGTCACTCAGTCCTGGCTGGGAGTCCTTAGTGATGCCACTACCATCATCATCCATTATCATCACCCCTTAAGACTTGACTACAGACAGGATCTATGCCACACTTAACCCTGAGCCTTGCTCAGTAAATGTCTGATCTTGGAAATCCAGTATTTGCAGAGGAAGACACCAAAAAAAGGTGAGAGCAGGGTGATGGTAATTGTGGTCTATTGTGCCTAATCCCCAGGAAATCAAATGTGAGACAGTAAAATGCTTCAGCCAAACTCTTGGCTGATGGAAATGGAACTTGATTTGAGTCCAACTTACTTGTTGCCTTTGCTGGAATGAATCTCAGAAATGCCACTGAATTCCAGAGATGCCATGGTATGGTGGTTACTCTGTTTACACAGGATGTTATAAGCACAGCAATTTGTTTTTCTTAAAAATAAATTGTGTTCTGATTCCTGAACCTAATTGTTTATCTTGCTATCTGTGGCAGAACAGGCCAAGTGTCCCTCAGCAGGGCCCTGTGTCTGTGGGGGTGTTGAGCCAGGTGTGGCTGGTGGGGCCTTGCCACCACCACTGGAATGTGGCCTCACACTCCTACCTGTTGACATCTTGCCATAGGAAATGACAACCAGTAGGGCCAGGCTCTGGCAGGTCTGGCCAAGTTTAGCCCACAGTGGGCTTAGAGAGAACTGAAGAACCTGCATTGGTGGGCTTACCCTACTTTCTACTCTCTTCCCATTTTTCTTTCTCTCAAATGCATACAGAAATTGCCATCCTGGACAAGCCCAAAATGAAGTGGACGTGAAAGGCTGAGATAGAGAACAAACTACTGTGGCTGGAAAGGAGAAAGTGCTATCCTGCAGACCACGCAGCCTGGAAAGTATCATTCCCTTTGCTGTTTTCACTGTTTTTCCCTCTGCTTGTCCTGCCAAATGGCCAGTGAAGTGGGGAGAGACTGTGGTCTTAGTAACCAGGTGATCTGTCCTCCATTTGGAGGTGCTTTTTGCTTTGTCTTTTGTTTGTTTGTTTTGGGGGGGGTGTTTGTTTGGTTTTTTGGTTTTGTTCTTTTTTTTTGCCTAGTCTGAACTCAACATCTCTATTTTATCATCTTCAATGCCATTTCCACTGTGCCTATATTGTCAAGTCTTTCAATACTACATCAAGGGCCAAACACCTTATGTTATCATCTGCTTCAACAACATTGTCATTACCACTATCCCCATTACTACACCTGTCAGCCCTACTCATTCTCACCATCACTACTATTGCTACTAGCTGGTGCTCCACCACCTCTACCACTATCACCACCATGATGACAAGTACTACCACTGCCACCTCTGCTCACTCTCACCACCCTCACCTCCACCACCTCTATCACCTCTGTCATCCCTTCTATCACCACTTCTGCCATCCCCACTGTCACCACCACCACCACCATCATTGCCACCACCGTCACCACCATCAGTTACCATCTCCATCATATCCAACACCAACACTGTTACCACTACTACTACTACCATGACTCATTCTCACCCTTACCTCTGTTACCACCACCATCACCATCACTACTCATTTTCACCACCATCATTACAACTAGCATGGGGAAGAGAACACTTGGGGGTTGATGAATAGTCATCTTTTTTAAAAAAAATTATTTATTTATTTGACAGAGATCACAAGTAGGCAGAGGCAGATGGGGGAGGGGTGGGAAGCAGGCTCCCTACTGAGCAAAGAGCCCAATGCAAGGCTCAATCCCAGGACCGTGAGATCATGACCTGAGCTGAATGCAGATGCTTACCCCACTGAGCCACTCAGGGGTCCCGATGAATAGTCATCTTTGACTAAAATGCTAGAAGAAGAGTTAAAGTTACTTAGGATGGGTAAAGACATAGAGTGAGAAAATGGACAGAAATTAAAAGTAATTAGAATTACATTTGGGTGAATATAAGCAATGTGTTTCATGGAGCTAAGACAAGAAGTGTGAGAGGTTTGATGATAAAAAATGATGAATAACTTGCAGCATGTTGTGTTTATTTATCTAAGATGACAACCAGCTAGAGTGGGCCAGTAGGTGGCTTTGTAGCCCACTCACTCAATGATGCTTGGAACCCTTCCAAAGAACTCCTTAAGAATGACAATCTAAGCTATAGATTATCACTCCTTTTAAGATTAGGGAACTCATTAAATTTGAAGTAGCTTGTTCCTTCTAGCTATTTTTATTTTATAAGTTTCTAATTATTCTACAATACTGAAATTCCTTGTCTTTGCAAAAGTTAAGCCATTTTGGATCAGGGTAAATTTTTTTTCTGATCACCATTCCCAATCCTTGTGCCTAAATTTTGTTCCCTTGCACAGGAAACCAGTGTTATAATTCAGTATGATTTTTTTTTTTTGGTAGGTCATTTCCTTGCATTTATGTACATATTTAGAAACAATGTAGTATTATATTGTGTGTACATTTGTGTGTACACATACTTTTTGTGTCAGTCTGCCCCTTGCTTTTTTTCATTCAACAGTAGATTAGTAGAATAGGGAAGAGGATAGATTCTGGAGCCAGACTGCATGGATTCAAATCACAACTTTGTCACTTACTATTTGCATGATCTAAATTATTGACCCTGCCTTAGCTTCAGTTGCCTCCTTTATTAATTGGGATTATAGTATACCTGTATACCTTAGGTTCATGTGTGGATTAAATGAGTTAATTTAGAGCAGCACCCTGCACATACTGTAAAAGGGTATAAAGTCACATGGTTGCTTGTCACTATTTCTCAGTAATGTACTAGTTCTCCCACAGTCTCCTTAGCCATTTCTAAATTCATGGCTGTAGATTGCTTTGATTTTCACTCTTCCAAATAAGATTTACTTGCATATTTTTAATATATGCTTTCATATACACATGAACAATAGTTTCTCAAAGGTAGAGAAGATATAAAATTGCTGCATTTATCATTTTATTTAAAGGTTTTTTAGGGGAAAATATAATGAGTAGATATCTGCCTTCTGTTTCTTCCACCTGTTGCTTTTAGCTCTTACTCCTTGGGAAGCCTGAGCCATGTAGCCCCTGTGAAGTAGTAGACCTAGTGGTTAGGACTAATAACCTTAGGTTCAGATTAACTTTGGGGGGGTCACATTTGAGGGAAGCTTACTAAGCATTTATATACAATAATTAATTTAATTACAATGATGTAGGTGTCATGACTATCCCCACTTTACTAATGAGGAAATGGAGGCAAAACTACTCAAGGTCACACAACTGTAAGTGGTGGATCCTTTGTATAGGTGTGAACATTGAATCAGTTCATATTAGGTTTCTTAATATTGTTTTCAACATACAGAAAACATTCAACTGATGTTAGCATTATTCTAGGGTTAATAAGTGATTATTATTATTACCATTACCCTTACGACCCTCAGATTGTGATAAAGCTTATCTCTGGAAGTTCATTTCATTTGTCTTAACAAAATGATATGAAACTGTGGTTTCAAGCCTTGGTTGGCCAATCTCTTTTACTCTTTTCCATAGCCACAAGCCCCATTCTTAAACTTTGAGAAAGTTGTTATAATTAGCGCCTTGGTTTTTGCTCACAGGTAATATATATACACATATAGTTAAATGCAAATGTAAATGCACATAAGTTTTCATTTGTGATGGGGGCCAGTAGGTAGGGAGTTGAGTTGTGCTGTGTGCCTCCAAGAGAGTAAAGGGGGCCTATACCTGGCCATTGAGGAGGACAGATGGGCTGGCTGGAGATGCTGGAGAGTTGGAAGCAGACTATAAAAAGAATTCCCTTCTGGAGAGAATGGCAGCCATGGACACAACTGAGCACTACTGTGGGGAGAAGCTGGGGATACCAAGATGAAGAAGACCTAGCCCCTGCCCTCCAAGGTTTACATGGTAGTCTGGAGGACAGACATGTTGATAAATGTTTGCACCATGAAGTGACACACAGGGACACACTCTAGAGGCACTTAAAAGTGTGGTGGGGTCTTATTGGGCCTAGCATCCTTCAGAATATATCATAAGGAGAAAAGGGTGGGCAGGAATTTGAGGCAAAGAGAGAGGGATGGGTGAAGGCCTGGGTGTAACACAGCAGGGAGTGTGCGGGCCACTGTAGGGCCTGAGAGGGATGGGTCTGTGGTGTGGTGTACATGAGGAGGGAGGGGTGAGTCATCATGAAGGGGTCTGAAAGCCTTGTTAAGGAATTTACTTTTAAAGGATATGGGCAGTTACCAAGTTTTTTAGAAAGGAAAGAAGAATAATTACATCTTAATTGTATAAGCTGTTTCTTCAAATAGTGGCACCCTGAGGAAAAACTGAGCTGCCTTGAGGTGGGAGTGGGCTTGTGGGGGAGAGAGCACAGTGGGAATGGGGTCCAGACAGGGGCTGGCAGTGGCCTCCAGAAATGTTGGAAGGTGAATCTTAGAACCATGACTGAGTTTGACTGACTACATTGGCCTGTCTGATAATTCATGCAGAACAAACAAATAAATCATCAAATACCTTTGCCCTGACCAGTAATCACAGAGCTATTTCATCTAATCTTCAAAATAACTTGTGATTTTGGCATCATTGTTACTCCCATCCTGCAGCTGAATAAATGAAGGCTCAGGGAAGCCAAGGAATTGGCTTCAAATCCCATAGTATGTGAGTGCCAGTGTTCATTTGGCACAGTCCACTACTCCTTTGTTGCCAAGAACATTCCCAAAGGGAAGTGAGTGCAGAAAGGAGCAGTACCCAGAGACGACTCATTCTGTGGTAAAATGGTCCCACAGGACACCATCTGGTGTGTGAGGAGATGTCCAGGTGTCCTTCTGAGGAAAAGGGTTGTGGGAGACCTGAAGAGCTACATGTTCTCCAGGTTGTTCCCTTCTCCCAGGGTAGAGGCAGTAGGTAAGACCTCCAGGTTGGCCAGGGCGAGGGGCTTGTTTCTTTCATCATGAGGGAATGACTGGATTAGCACAAATCCATCATCGCTTCTGGAAAAACTGCTCCCAGGACATGCCTTGACTCTGCCAACAGAGCTTGGCAGGGCAGTTTGGCAACATGGCCCCTCAGGTGCTGCCTTTCCTCTGCAGTGTTTTGGTGACAAGAGAAAGGGATTTCTTAAGTGCTCAGCTGTAAGAATAAGTGGGTGGAGGGGGCAATGGTGAAATGGGGGTACAACCCCACCCCACCCTGCAAGGCTTTCTGGTGCATCAGGACCCTGGGGCTTGGCAACTCTGCAGGCAGTTGCACCGCTGAGTTCAGGGAAGTGGGATGCCTTTCATGCTTTAATTCTTTGGTTCTTCAGATACAGGCATGCCTCATTTTATTGAACTGTGCTTTATTATGCTTTGCAGATATTGTAGTTTTAATAAATTGAAGGTTTGTGGCAACTCGGCATGGAACAAATTTATTGGTACCATTTTCCCAACAGTATTTGCTCGATTCGTGTCTCTGTTTCACATTTTAGTAATGCTCACAATATTTCAAACTTTTTCACCATTATTATATTTATTATGGTAATCCATGGTCAGTGATCTTTGATGTTACTATTTTAATTGTTTTGGGACACCAAACACCATTTCCATATAAGATGGCATACTTAATCATAATGCTGTATGTGTTCTAACTTGTGTTTGTGCTCCACTGACAAGTCTTTCCCCTGCCTCTCTCCTTCTCCTTGGAACTCACTATTCCTTAAGACACAAAAATACTAAAGTTAGCCAATTAATAACCCTACAATGTCTCCTAAGTTTTTAAAGGAAAGGAAGAGTCACATGTCTCCCAATTTCAAATAAAAAACTAGAAATGACTGAACTTAGTAAGGAAGGCTTGTCAAAAGCCAAGATAGGCCAAAAGCTAAGGCTCTGGATTCAGTTAGCCAAGTTGTAAATGCAAAGGAAAAGTTCTTGAAGGCAATTGAAAGTGCTACTCCAGTGAACACACAAATGATAAAGCAAAACTGTCTATTTGCTGACATAAAGTTGTAATGGTCTGGATAGATCAAATCAGCCACAATAATTCCTTAAACCAAAGCCTAACCCAGAGCAAAGCCCTAAATCTATTCATTTTTGTGAAGGCTGAGAGAGGTGAGGAAGCAGCAGCAGAAGAGTTTGAAGCTAGTGGAGGTTGGTTCATAAGATTTAAGGAAAGAAGCCATTTCCATAATGGCTGATGTCAAAGCTGCAAAGTTATCCTGACAATCTAGCTAAGATCATTAATGATGGTAATTACACTAAATAACAAGTTTTCAATGTTCCTTTATATCAAAAGAAGATGACATCTAGAACTTTCATAGCTAGAAAGCTGGAGTGCCTGGCTTCAAAACTTCAAAAGACAAAGTGAATCTCTTATTAGAGACTAATTAATATAGCTGGTGATTTCAAATTGAAGTGAATGATCATTGACCATCCCCAAAATCCTAGGGCCCTTAGGAATTACATGAAATCTACACTGCCCAAGCTCTAGAAGTGGCAAAATAAAGCCTAGGTGACAGCACATCTGTTTACAAAAATAGTTTACTGAATATTTTAAGGCCACTCACTATTGAGACCTATGGTTTAGAAAAGAAAAAAAAAAGCTCATTGACAATGCTCCTGATCACCCAAGAGCTATGATCATTATATACAACAATATTAATATTGTTTTCATGCCTGCTAACACAACATCCATTCTGCAGCTCATGGGTCAAAGAGTAATACTTGCCACAGACAGTGATTCCTCTGATGGATCTGGACAAAGTCAATTGGAAACCTGAAAAGGATTAGCCATTAAGAACATTCATGTTTATGTGAAGAAGTAAAAATATCAATATTAATAGGAGTTTGGAAGAACTTTTTTCCTACCCTCATGGGTGACCTTGTGGGGTTCAAGACTTCAGTGGAGGAAGTAACTGCAAGTGTGGTAGAAATAGCAAGAGAATAACAAGAGAATGAGAATTAGAAGTAGAGCCTGAGATATGACTGAATTGCTGCAATCTCATGATCAAACTTGAATGGATGAGGAGTTGCTTCTTAGGGATGAGCAAAGAAAGTAACTCTTTGAGATGGACTCTACTCCTGGTGAAGATGTTATGAAGACTGTTGAAATGACTACATGTACACTGGCTTTTTTTTTTTAGACAATAATATTGCAGACTTAATAAACTGCAGTAAATATAAGTTTTAGGGTCTACATAACTTTTATATGTACCGAGAAATCAAAAAATTCATCGACTTGCTTTATTGCAGTATTAGATTTATTGGGGTGGTCTGGAACTGAACCTGCAATATTTCTGAAGGATGTCTGTGCTTTCATTTACCCTACACAAGTGTCAGCTGCACTGACAAGAGTTTTACAAGGACCTGATTTTATCTCCGCAACAATCATGAGAAATAGGCACTGTTGTCTCCATTTTTTTTTTAAAAGATTTTATTTATTTAGTTGACAGAGATCACAAGCAGGCAGAGAGGCAGGCAGAGAGAGAGGAGGAAGCAGGCTCCCTGCTGAGCAGAGAGCCCGATTCGGGGCTCGATCCCAGGACCCTGAGATCATGACCCTAGCCAAAGGCAGAGGCTTAACCCACTGAGCCACCCAGGCGCCCCTGTTGTCTCCATTTAACAGAGAAGAATGTATCATGTACATTACCGTGAATGTCCATTTGATGCCATGTTGATTGCCACTTTGTGCACACATACAAATGCTGTTCTGGATGCTGGGGAGAAGCAGAGACCAGGACCACAAGAACCTAGTACAGGGCACTAGGAAAGCTGTTCTAAGATTGTGTGAGATAATGTGTACAAATGTGTTTGCTAGATCATAAAATGCCACATGCCTCAAGGGACATCCTGGCAGGAATAAAGGCTCAGAACACTATGGAAGTTGGATAACACTATACCATTTAAATCAGAGAGCTTAGAAGACCTGTCACTTGTGACTGTCCCACCATAGCCTTCAGCTGGGAGGCTGGTGGTCTTGGCTTCAAGGTCCTAGAGGTCAGAGAGAACACTATGCTAGTTGCCCAATTTTCACAAGCTATGAGGAGAAATCCTCTCCACTCCACTCCCACCCCCACCCTGTTCATGTTCCAGCTCCTTCCACAGTGCTTGTTCTGGGGCTGGGAGAATGTTCAGCAGAGAAAGGCCTAGAGCCCTGGCACTCCTCACCCTGTAGTGGGGCTGGGTACTCCTCCTGTTCTTTTGGTCATGAATCCCTGTCTGGACTTGTGCTTGAAGTTCTGAGAAGCACAGACACAGGGAGAATGGTCTGGAGGGTCTTCATGAATTAGCTTTGAATTCATAATTTGTGTTTGTGATAAACTGTCATCTCCTGTTGACATGAATGCTTTAGTAAAAAATTGTTTATTGTATTATATTTTATTTATTAATATACTGTTCCTAAAACCATAGCAAAAGGTACCTATGTTACAAGTTTTATGAAATAGAAATAGAAAATCACAACCAAGGAAAGGAGACATCAGATTTGGGGATCAAACGGAATAGTTTTTCTTGATCATTTTGAAACAATGAACGAAATATGTAACTTTCTACTATAAAGGCAGTGCATGCTTACTTAGAACATTTGTAAAATATAGAATGCATCAAAAATAAAAATATTCTGTTGGCCTAAATTATACTTGTGTGACTTTAGAGAATATAATTCCTTATTTTATTATTATTATAATTTACACTAGGTATTTTATTGTATGCTGCTGTCAGTGTATATAAAATAATTACACTTGTGAAATAGAAATTTATGAAAATTGGGGCACCTGGGTGGTTCAGTGGGTTAAGCCTCTGCCTTTGGCTCAGGTCATGATCTCAGGGTCCTGGAATCGAGCCCTGCATCGGGCTCTCTGCTCAGCAGGGAGCTTGCTTCCCCCTCTCTCTCTGTTAATTAAATAAAATCTTAAAAAAATAAATTTATGAAAATTCAGAGAGTTAGATGTTCGGGACCGACAAGAGAAGTTTATATGTATGGCACCTATTATAAGTTTTTGTACAGGCTTCAAATTTAGTTCTCCTTTAAACATTCACTGGTTTGTTCAAAGTGCTTTAGAAAACAATCCAAAGATTCCTTGTATTACAAAAAGTAACAGACTTTCCTGGGTCTGAAGGGATTCTTGCTTAAAGATACTCCGGTCAGCAGGGGGTCATGTTGAGCATTTTGCAGACAGAGTTGTCTCAAATCTGTAGCTGCCTGGGAAACCTCACATAGTGGAGCCTGACTTCCAGCTGGAGCTGTTAAACAACTTTCTTCATATTGGCAGTGCTGGACGAACCAGATATGGCTCACTAGATCCAGACAGACTTGTGAGTAAGTGGATGGGTTGTGCCTTGGGTCCATGGGGCCAGAATGTGGGGCAGCGCAGCCCATTTTTATTATTTTAAAGCCTACTTTTTCCCTTAACAACATATTTTTATTTTTCTCCAGCATGGCTTAATGATTAGTTGTACCTCAATATAGTGAATCATTTCTCCACTGCTGATAATTTACATTAATTTACATTAATAAGTCATTCCTCTGCTCTTATAAAATTTCTGCAATAAACACCCCTATACAAAGTTTGTGAATATTGCCAATTATTTTCTCAGCCTAAATTCCTAGAAGCAGGATCCCTGGGTCTCAGCACATCCATTACGTTTTATCCACAGGCAAGGACACAGGCTCTGGAGTCAGACCACTTGGGATTGATATCCAGCTCTGTCACCTGCCAGCTGAACGGCCTTTGAAGATCTTGCAGGATCAAGTTTCCTCCCTCGAGAATGCGGATATTAACAGTACCTCCTTTATTGAATTGCTATGACACCCAAGTGGCCTAATACATGGTAAGCCCTTAGATCCTGGCCTAGCCCACAATAAGCACGAAATTCTTGGCCATCATCATTATTATTGTAGTTACATGTGCCAACTTGTCCTGAAAGAGTGTCCCAATTGTAACTCCCACAGGCATTGTTGTATGAAAACATTCATTTCCACACACCTTTGTCAATGCTGTGTATTATCATTCCTCTTACTATTTCATTGTTTGCCAACCTGATAAGCAAACTAGTTGCTTTAATTTTACTTCTTTGATTACTAGTGATAAACATTTTCTTTTGATGACTTGGTATTTATTTATTCATTAAGAGTTTCTTATTCATGATTTTTTTTTTGTTCTGCAAAAATCGCTTATCTTTTTCATTATGGGTTTCTTTAATATAGTAATAATGTATATTAACTTTTTGCTGGTCAAATATGTTGTAAATCTATTTTTCCAGGTTTTTTTGTGGTATTTAATTTTGTTTCTACTTGTAGATACATAAATTGTATTTTTTTGTTGCTCTTGCTTATTATGCTTCTGTACTGAAAAGACGAGCATGAGATAAGTGGTCTGTATTTTTCCAATTTTTCAAAAAATATTTTCTTACTTACACTTTTTGAATTAAAATGAAATTAATTTGGAATTGTTATAGTTAAATTCCCCACTTTTTGTTTATTTATTAATTAATTAATTATTATAGACTAAATACATATTTTGGTTTGTTCCTTGGTTGTCTACTGTTTGCCATTAATCTCTGTCTTTTCTTATGCTTGTATAAGTTTTGTAGCTTTATAAGTTACGTTAATATCTGTTGATATAAGTCCACCTTTCACTAATTTTTTAAAAAACATTTTCTCAGCTATTATCATCTGATTATTTCCATAAATAAACTCTGGAATAATTTGTTACTTCTAAGAAGAATAATGATTTTGATTAATATTCCATCCATTGTATTAATTAACTTGAGGAGAATTGATGTTTTTACTCTTTGTACTTTCCTACCTGGAAACATGAAAGTTACTTCTTATTTAATCAAGGAATTTAAAAATAAATTGTTTCAGATTTACAGAAAAGTTGCAAAGATAGGGCAACATTTCTGTTTACCCTGCACACAGTTTTCCCTATTGTTAATGTCTTGCATTATTGTAGTACATTTGTCACAACCAATGAACCAATATCAATACATTTCACTATCAACTAATATCCATACTCAATTTGACCATCTCATTTGTTTACTCCTAGTGTCCTTTTTCTGCCCCAGCATCTCATCCAGGATACCACATTAGTCACCTTTTTCCTTGGGCTCTCTAGACTGTGGTAGTTTCTCAGACTTTCTTTATTTTATATGACCTTGACCAACTTGAGGTGTGCTGGTCAGGTAGAATATTCCTCAGTTTAGGTTTGTCTGACTTTTTTTTATGATTAGAGTAGACATTGTTTTTAGGTCATGGGCATTAGAGCAAAAAGGAAATCAGAATAAGTACAGAGGTCTTATTTTCCTCAAGGAGACTTTAAAAAATATATTTTTATTAACATATAATGTACTATTTGCCCCAGGGGTATAGGTCTGTGAATCATCAGGCATACACATTTCACAGCACTTGGCATAGCACATACTCTCCCCAAAATCCATAAGCCAACCACCCGCCAGCAACCTTCAGCTTGTTTTGTGAGATAAAGAGTCTCTTATGGTTTGTCTCCCTCCCGATCCCATTTTGTTTCATTTTTTCCTTCCCTACCCTGCCTCTCAAATTCCTCATATCAGGGAGATCATATGATAATTGTCTTTCTCTGATTGACTTATTTCACTCAGCATTATA